>NC_086453.1:34715948-35015948 GCF_028390025.1 Pseudophryne corroboree
CCATCTCTCAGCACGGCACCGTTCCACGGCCTCCCGGACGCCAAGGACAGCACTAAATGTGCTCCGACCCTTCACGGTACAGTGCTGTGAGGGGGAAAGCAAAAGCCCGGAAACTTCCATCAGCCTGGTAAAAAGCACCTTTGCCAGAACCTTCCTATCTGTATTAAGAAGAGCGATGGGGCGCCAGTTCTCAATACGAGACGGATCCTTTCCTTTAGAAAGCAAGATAAGGGCAGACAGTCTCATGGAAGGAGGGAGCAACCCCTCCCCCAGGCTCTCATTAAATACTTCCATAAGACGAGGGGCCAGGATGTCAGCAAAGGTCTTATAAAACTCGGAGGTTAACCCATCCGGTCCTGGGGCTTTCTTCATAGACAAAGAGTCTATGGCCATCCTGACCTCTTCCACCGTTATCTCACTCCCCAAGGAATCAAGAACACTGCCATGGCTCTCAAGCCCCGGAGTCTCCCTCAGAAACCGCTCCATCCTCTCTCTGATGAGTGGCTTCTCAGACAGAAGGTCAGAGTAGAAGGATCGCACAACTCCCAGAATGCCTTCCTTATCCTCACGAAGGACACCCCGGTCATCACGCAACCCCCTCACCTCCTTACAGTTAACCGAGTTCCTGCAGCTCTGGTAGGGATCAGGCGAGTGGTATTTACCATAATCCCTCTCCAGAACCAAGGAAGCATACCGGTCATACTGGTACTCCTTCATCCGAGCTTTCACCCGGGAGATTTCCCCACCATCTCCCTGCTCAGAAATCAAGAGATCAAGTTTCTTCCTCAAGGCATGATAGATATTCTGCCTTACCAAGTTCTTTTTGGCTACAAGGTTGCGAAATAACTTGCGAGTTCTCTTTTTACATACTTCCCACCACTCAGACCTACTCCATCCAGCCTCCAACAGTGACTCCTGAGATTCAAAGAAGTCTCTGAAGGACTGTCTGATCTCTTCCTCCCTCAGGAGCTCAGAGTTCAAACGCCACAGGCCCCGCCCTTTCTGAGGGGATTCTGAGGCATTCAAGGATGCAAAGAGGCAAACGTGATCAGAGAATTCTACTGGCTTCAACTCAGGAGCCGAAGTTTTCGAATTCTCCTTAACAAAAAACCTATCTATCCTACTCCTACATCTACCTCTAAAAAAGGTGAAACCCGTGAGGTCTGGGGAGTGGCGAATATGCACATCCACCAGGCCTGCCTGTCTACCCATGCTATCTAAAAAAAGGGAATCATAGCCCAGGGTAGTCTTTGAACCCCCCCTGTCTTTTGGCCTAAGGACAGTGTTAAAATCACCACCAAAAACCACCTGCCGGGCCGAAAAAAGATATGGCTTTATCTCCCTGAAGAGACACTTCCTGTCCCACTTAGTTTGGGGACCATAAATATTTATAAGCCTCAGGTCATGCCCCTTCAGATTGACATCCAAAATCATACACCTGCCTACCTGTAATTCAATGACCCGCTGGATGTTTACCATGCCGGTAAAAAGAACCGCCAACCCACCGTACGGCTCGGCCGCAAGAGACCAATAGGAGGGACCGCGTCTCCACTCAGCTTTCGCCTTGTGAAGATCGGCAAGTCGACCTACCCTAGTCTCTTGCAAAAATAAAAAATCAACCACAAGCGTGTTGAAAAAAATAAAGGCCATGTGACGAGCACGTTCTGACAGAATAGAAGCCACGTTAATAGTGGCAAATCTTATGGGCTGGGGAGCCATCCTTCAGGGCTGTAGAAGTAGGACTCAGCTCACTTCTTCTTTACTTGTTTTTGGGACTCTTCATCTGATGACCCCCACCTCTTCATGCTCACCCCAGCCGGCAGAGAGTCACCTTCCAAGAATACTTCCTCATCCGAGGAAGAGCCCTCATCAGGCACAGGGGAGGAAGGAACCATAGCAATATTACCATCTTCAAGAGATATATCAACCACCCCACTGGGGCAACCATTAGAAGCACCCAAACCCCCCTCAGAACCTAAAGGGTCTGGAGCACCAGAGGTGGGAAGAACCTCCAACACTGTAGGAGCTACGGAAAGAGGCTGACAAGGATCTCCCATTCCAGTCCCCTGCACAACAGCAGGTACAGAACCAGGGTTAGGAAGGGAAGGGGAGGCTCCCACCTCCTTATGGGTCAAATTCTGCACCGCAGGAGCTAACTCCTCTACTGTCATCACAGTTTGACTAACCTTCCCCTCAACCAAGAAATCCTCCAACTTGCTAGAAGCCACCCCTGCTACTTTCCTCCTCTTTCCCTTATCCTTGTTCTTACCCTTACCACCTCCTGACCCCGAAGCCACCTGGTAGGGGGACGTAGCATGAGATGAAACCTTCCTCCGCCTCATTACTCTGGTCTGCAATACCAAATCCCCATTATCAGTCCTAACAATCTCCCCTTCTTCGTCCTCCTCCTCACTTAAGAATGCCCCAAACCGGTTTGACAAAATAAGATCATCACCATCCCTTTTACCCCTACCTCTTCCTCCTCTCCTGGACCCAACAACCAACCTAAAAGGCTCAACCTCAGCTTTCCCACCACCTCCGAAAGAACTTCCCCCAGCAACCTCACTCGAGACACTCAAAACAGAAGATGTTGCTACCACCTGGGCAGCTGCCAGAGGCAACACAGGTGCCTGGCGATCATCTTCCTCTACCCTCTGTGCTACCGCCCCCATCTCTTCATCTAACATGGAATTATGGAAAGCCATTCCACATCTACTAAAAGTATGCCCCTCCACTCCACATAAATTACAGACAATTTTCCCACAGTCACCAGCTAAATGGCCAAGCGCATTACATCTGGAACATTTCAATACAGGGCAGTCACGACTTAAATGTCTGAAATCCCCACAGCGGTAACACATTCTGGGTTGACCTGGGTAGAAACATTGTATACGGTCACGCCCAATGTATGCCGCTGAGGGGATGTGCACCCCATTTCTAAGACGGACCTTCCCTTCCCATGCACCCCCCCATACATCCATTTCACCTGGGGCTTTAGACAATGGGGTGACCATGGACTCCGTAAACCGTGACAACCAATAGGCCAGGTCCACACTACTGACAGACTCGTTTCTTACAAGAATGGTGACCTTCACAACCTCCTTCCTTGTAATAGCGAATGCCTTGTAGTTTACCCATGGCTCTAAGTTCTTTACAGCCCCCCACATACTCCAAAAAACCTGCAGGCCATTGTACACCTCAAAACTTAAGTCAAAATCGGGAGACCCCACAGGATGGATGCAGGCAAAGAGGTCACTAGGCTTAAACCCCATGCTAAACACCGCCTTCAAAAACTCCGACCTTGAAGGGGGCGATCCCTCACCCACCCACTTTAACTGGACCGCGTTACGGCGCTTAGCCATTTGGCCACCACTATTAGGGAGCCCACCCCCACCCAAATTACTAACAGGAGGCCTATCCGACACTACCTTAGCATAGGAAGCATTCTCAGGGACAACCACAGCGGGCTGAGCCACATTTTGCCCAGTGGTCAACAGAGGGGACTTCTTGGTATTCAATTCAGATGCAACAGGTGGAGGCATAGCTGGAACCTGGCCAGACCTATCCAAACCACCAGTATCACTACCCATATCCGCACCCCCCACAGGGCTAATACTAGCACTATTTTTCTTCTCCAAAAGGGAAAGTGCACCCCAAGCTCTGACTGGGACTTCCAAATCCCCAAAAATGGTCTCTACCAAATGCCTCTTGGGAACACTTAGATCTGATTTGTCAAGCGCCGGCATACCCTGCGCAGACTTAGATAAATCAATCTTAGGCAATAGCACAACAGCATTTCTTTTAAGCACAGCCTTACTTATACCCGGGTCTGCTTCATCGGCAATGCCCTTAGAGGAGGCACCTGGTAACGCCTCAGCATCATGCCCAGGCCCAATGCTATATGCAGGCTCAATGTCCCCAAATGTCTTTGTCACAACTGGCATAGTAACCTCCATTCTCTCCTCTGCAGTAGGGATCTGTAATGCACATGACTCATCACCCTCCAGCTTCCTAATGGCTGAGTATGTCGGATCCTCTCCCTCTACTTCTGATGCAGGGCGCTGAGCTTCACAATTCGGAGGCAATTCTGCACTTAAAGCACTTTGGGACTGTAAGGCAACATTGAGCTTCTCACTGACACTTTTCAACTTCTCCTCCAACTCCATTACCTCTGCAGTAAAAATAGCACGGTCCCTGCTAAAAGCACTATTGCGCTTTTTTTTCTTAATTGTAATCCATTTCTTTATCCTCTGGACCTCTTTCTCCAAGTCTGCAATGCACACAGGCACTACAGGGGGACCTGAAGACTCCTCCTCAGCAGTTTGGGGTGCTGCAACTTCTCCCATAATACAAGAAACATCCACAGAGTCAGATATTAATGATGCAGACATCTTATCCTCATCATGGGGAGGTTTCACTCCAACAGTCTCAGCAGACACCCCTGCAACAGTACCCTGTGAAAGGCACTGATCCATTGCACCCACATCCATGTCATCTGACAGTGTACTAACCAGTGTTTGGTGCACCAGCCCCTGGCAAACAGCATCATTCTCAATCACTGTACCTTCAATATTGGCTTCCCCCACAGCAGCCATCCTGGATTCCAACATCAGCATTCCCTGTGTGTGCACCTCTTCCACTGCTGATTGCACACTTTCCACACCTGCTGGGAAAAGCAGCACCGGACTACTGCTCACCGGGCCACATGCTGGCTCCAACTGCACCTCTGCAACAGACTCCTTCACAGCAGAAGGGGGGGGTAACATACTCGGGGGTATTAGCTGCCTTCCGCTTGGCAGCACCAAAGCTACCCCAGGTACTTCGGCACATACCTTTTGGGGCTTTCCCAATGGTGCACCCGGCTCCACCGGATTACTGACCTGTGCTTCCACCTCCTCCAGACTTTGCAGCAGGTCTGTGTATTCGTTTGCTGCATGCAAACACTCTTTTTCCATAACATTTTCAGCCACCTGCCTTTCTGATGGTATTAAATGGGGACCAGGGCCAGGTCCCGGCAGGGGCCCCTCCAGACCACCTTCCCCAGGAGGGTCCATGGTTTTGGGGGAAAAATCCCCGGGAATACTTGCTAGAAACCAAGCTTTCTCTCCCTTCTAGTGCAGAGCTCTGACACACCTCCTTCCACCGCGGCTGCTGGCACCAGACTTGCCCTCCAATGGGTCCTCGTTAAAGGATTTAAAGTGTACTCATTCCAATTACAGGGCCTCGAAAGAGTCCTGTATTGTTATTTTTCGTCACTACCTCCCCGAGTCGGGAGTGGGTAATTTGCGCGCCTGCTGCCTTCCTTGGATGTGGTAGCCGTTTCTCAGGCTCCCTCTCCGGAATCGAACCCTGATTCCCCGTTACCCGTGGTCACCATGGTAGGCGCAGAAAGTACCATCGAAAGTTGATAGGGCAGACATCCGAATGCGTCGTCGCCGTCACGGGGACGTGCGATCGGCCCGAGGTTATCTAGAGTCGCCAGAGAGGCCGGGGGCGGCGGGAGGCCGGGGCCGACCCGCCGGGAACCCCCGGATTGGTCTTGGACTGATAAATGCACGCATCCCTGGGGGTCAGCGCTCGTCGGCATGTATTAGCTCTAGAATTACCACAGTTATCCAAGTAACGGGGTCGAGCGATCAAAGGAACCATAACTGATTTAATGAGCCATTCGCAGTTTCACTGTACCGGCCGTGTGTACTTATACGTGCATGGCTTAATCTTTGAGACAAGCATATGCTACTGGCAGGATCAACCAGGTAGCTCTCGGTATCGGCCGGCGCGCGCCCGAACATCGGGGGCCGCGGCGCGCACCGTCTCGAAAGCGGAGGGTCCGCCGGACCGGGCTCCGTCCACCGACGCACGGCAGGGCGGACCGGGGCGGGTCTCGAGCCGAGCGGGCACTCGGAAAATATGGGGACGGGAGGAGGACGGCCGTCCCCGGTCAGGGCCGATTGGGAAGCTCGGAGTCAGAGTGGACGGCGGGGCCCGGCCGCCACCGCACCGTCGGGCGGACACCCCGGGGAGGGGCAACATCACCACGCTAGATTTCGCCTGTTTTCTCCTCACCCGACAACCCGTTCGATAGGAAACCTGTGCAAGCCGTCCTGGGGGATGGTTTTTTTCGCTGGGACGGCAGCAACTGCCCCCAGCCCCACCTCATCCCGATCTACACCTGACGGGTTTCATCTGGTCCCGGGGGGGTGAAAGGGTGTAAAGAAGTTCCACCTCGCGAGGCTCCATCGCCCTTCCGGGGTGCCACCGTCTGGCGCACGGGCGAACGCGGCTTCCGCCGGCTCCCTCCGAAAAGCACCTCCCGCTCTCCCTGCGTCTCCTGGACGGTCTCGCTCCGAGTCTGCGCTTCTCTCTCGCCCTGCCGCCAGACTCGGCTCCTCTCCCGCGCTCTCTCGCGCTCTGACCTCCGCCCCGTCCGGCCCTCCCGTCCACGGCGGGGGAGGTCCGGCAGGCAAACCCTTCCGTGCGACCGCCTCGCCGGAGCGGGGGCGGCGCGCAGGGCCCTCTCCTGGGGCTGCAAGGAGCGGCCATCGGGGCTGGCCGCGTCCTCGGATCTCGATGCGACGCTCATTCGGTTCCTGGGAAATCGTGTGCTCCGCCGGGGTCCGGGGGCGAGCGCCCTTCGCTGGGCGAGGGGGACGCTTCCCCGGCACCCCTGGTGGCATCAGACGCCTGCGGGTGCCGGCGGACAGAGCAGACCGCGCCGCACGGAAACCGGAGTGATCGGGCGGACGCCTGGGGACCGGACGCCCTCTCCGGGCCGAGAGGTTCCGGGCGCGCCGTGGGCAGAGGGAGGGTCGGGTTCGCCTTGAGCCGGCCGAGACCCCTGGGTTCCGGCCGAGCGATCGTCCCTCCCCGCCGGGGCGCGGGGTGCCACATTGATCGGGTTGCTGAAAGAAAAGAGTAATTTTCATTCGGTTCACTGTTTCCATACCGTAATCCATCCGCCACCTGTAAATCTCGCTCAGGGGGTCCTCTCGGACGTCGTGGGACGGGAGGCGCGCGCGACACTTTCGCGGTGCGCCCTGCAATTTTTCTCCGAGGCCTTGGAAGTGCCTCCCAGCCTGAGGAACACCAGTCCGCACTCATCGGCGAAACTTCCACAAATTGCAGTACCCGATTTGGCCCGCTGGGGGGCGCTGCCTCCGGGGGAGAAGGAGACGTGCCCAGGCCGTACGTCGGGCTCCAACGGACACCCATCTTGACCCTTTATAGGCCCCATCGGGGAGATGGTCCTGCCCATGCTGATATCGGAGCTCCACAGCTATCCTCTCACAAACCCATTCGCCGGACCTCCAAAAATCATTTGGTTCACTGTTTCCATACCGTAATCCATCCGCCACCTGTAAATCTCGCTCAGGGGGTCCTCTCGGACGTAGTGGGACGGGCGGCGCGCGCGACACTTTTGCGGCGCGCCCTGCAATTTTTCTCCGAGGCCTTGGAAGTGCCTCCCAGCCTGAGGCACACCGGTCCGCACTCATCTGCGAAACTTCCACAAATTGCAGTACCCGATTTGGCCCGCTGGGGGGCGCTGCCTCCGGGGGAGAAGGAGACGTGCCCGGCCCGTACGTCGGGCTCCAACGGATGCCCGCCGTGGACCCTTAATAGGCCCCATCCTGGTCCTGCCATGCTGTTATCGGAGCTCCACGGCTATCTTGTCACTAAACCTTTCGTTTGAGCTCCAGGGCTTTTTGCTTTTTGTAACCCGGTTCCTGGAGCCCTGCCTGGGCAAAATCGGATGCAAGAAGGCCCTGCCCATGCTGATCTCTGAGCTCCGCGCATCTTCTGTCACGGGTCCTTTCGCAAAAGCTCCAGGGAAACAGGCTTTTCGGCCCCGGACAGAGTCCCGGCTCTCTCGCTCGCCTCGTTGGTACCTACTGATCCGGCGGAGGTGTTCTCCGGCGGGTAGCGACACGGACGGCCGAGGGCGCGCTTCACCCAGGCTTCAACCATCTCCTCCCCGAGCCCCTGGAAGTGCCGCTGGGCCGCGGGCGCCCCGGTCCGCACTCATCCGCGACACTTCCGCGCTGGAGTCCGACGCTCGCCAGCCGCGTCCCCCGGCCCGCGGGGGCCCTGGGGGAGGCCCGACGCGTGCGGGGGGAGGCGGCGGGCGGCGGGGGCGCCCCCGCGCCACCCGACGGCGCCCCCCGGTGGCCAGAGGCGGCTCGGAGCGAGACGATCGGGGGGGAACGGCGGCGCGTGACCCGCCCCGGCCCCCTTGGCCCAGCGGACGGGCAGGCGGCTCCCGGGCGACCCCCCGATCCCCGCCGCGGCGCCCCCCGGTGGCCGCCTGACGCCAATGCGGGGGGTGCAGATTCCGTGTGTCCTCTCGGATAAAAACAAAAGAAACGATTCCCGTCGGGCGAAAGTAAGTGGGACGCAGGGCCCCGGGCCCCGCCGGTCCGCGCGCGCGGCGCCCCCCGCTGGCCGGTCGAAGGGATGACAAAAATAAAATGAAAAAAATTTCAAAAAAGCACTCGCCCCAAACAGACGAAAGGTACCCGGTCCGCCCGGATGAACCCTCCCCCGTGTCCCCGCCGCGGCGCCCCCCGCTGGCCAGCCGAGGTAATACACGATTGAGAGGGGGGGAGTGAAAAAAAAGGGCAAAAAATGAAAAACACCCCACCCATTTGAATGCAAAGTCCCGGAGCGGCCAGGGGTGGACGCCGGTCCGCGCGCACGGCGCCCCCCGCAGGCCAGTTGAAGGGAAGAATGGAACGAGACTAAAAGATAAAAAAATTTCAAAAAAGCACTCGCCCCAAACAGATGAAATGTACCCGGTCCGCCCGTGTCCCCGCCGCGGCGCCCCCCGCTGGCCAGCCGAGGTAATACACGATTGAGAGGGGGGAAGTGAAAAAAGAGGGCAAAAAATGAAAAACACCCCACCCATTTGAATGCAAAGTCCCGGAGCGGCCAGGGGTGGACGCCGGTCCGCGCGCACGGCGCCCCCCGCAGGCCAGTTGAAGGGAAGAATGGAACGAGACTAAAAGATAAAAAAATTTCAAAAAAGCACTCGCCCCAAACAGATGAAATGTACCCGGTCCGCCCGTGTCCCCGCCGCAGCGCCCCCCGCTGGCCAGCCGAGGTAATACACGATTGAGAGGGGGGGAAGTGAAAAAAAAGGGCAAAAAATGAAAAACACCCCACCCATTTGAATGCAAAGCCCCGGAGCGGCCAGGGGTGGACGCCGGTCCGCGCGCACGGCGCCCCCCGCAGGCCAGTTGAAGGGAAGAACGGAACGAGACTAAAAGATAAAAAAAATTCAAAAAAGCACTCGCCCCAAACAGATGAAATGTACCCGGTCCGCCCGTGTCCCCTCCGCGGCGCCCCCCGCTGGCCAGCCGAGGGAATACACGATTGAGATAAAAAAAAACCAGGCAAAAGACAAAAACACACCACCGATTTAAATGCAGTGTTCACGAGCGCCAGTCCGCGCGCGCGGCGCCCCCTGCTGGCCGCGTAAAAAAAATAATAATAATAATAATCCGCCGTTGAGAATTTGCGATGTGTCCGGTACGGCGGCGGCGGGGAGGCGTCTCCCCTCGTCGGCGCACCCTGGTGGGGGGAAATAAATGAAAGGGAAAAAAAAAAGAACAGCCCGGGCTCTCGCCGGCTTCCGCAGCCCGGGCTCCCTCCGGCTTCCGCGGCCCGGGCTCCGTACATACAGACAGCAAATGAAATAACGGACGGATGGATGGAAGAGAAGAACAGCCAGGGATCTCGCCGGCTTCCGCAACCCGGGCTCCAGCCGGCTTCCGCAGCCCGGGCTCCCTCCGGCTTCCGCGGCCCGGGCTCTCTCCGGCTTCAGCGGCCCGGGCTCCCTCCGGCATCCGCGGCACAGGCTCCGTACATACAGACAGAAAATGAAAAAATGGAAGGATGGAAGAGGAGAACAGCCCGGGCTCTCGCCGGCTACCGCAGCCCGGGCACCCGCCGGCTTCCGCAGCCCGGGCTCCCTCCGGCTTCCGCGGCCCGGGCTCCGTACATACAGACAGCAAATGAAATAACGGACGGATGGATGGAAGAGAAGAACAGCCAGGGATCTCGCCGGCTTCCGCAACCCGGGCTCCAGCCGGCCTCCGCAGCCCGGGCTCCCTCCGGCTTCCGCGGCCCGGGCTCTCTCCGGCTTCCGCGGCCCGGGCTCTCGCCGGGTGAAGATCAGGCGAGAGTAGGGGTGTCCTCTGCTGGACGGGAAGCCCAGGCCGTGGAGCCGCCGCACGGACCGGGGGTTGACCCGGCCGGGGACGGGCAGGAGGCGAGGCCCGGACTCGCTCCCGTCCAGACGGCCCGAGGCCCCTCCTCCCCTCCCGGTGGACCCGCCCCCGACTATTAAGCCCGGCCAGGGAGTCCACGTCGGCCCCCGGGCGGACCAGGGAAGGACCCCCCTTCCGCGCTCCGCCGTGCTTGGAGGTGCTGACGTGCCGGGCGGACGGGGTGCCTCCGGCCAAGTCCCCGGCCGGGACTTGGCTGGCTGGCGAGCGAGGGAGGGCGAGGGTTAGGGCCTCGCCCGTCCCCCGCCCCGGGCCAAGTCCCCCGACCGGAGCGGAGCGAGCAGGCCGCCCTAACCCCCCCCGGTGGCACCGCAGCACCGGAGATTATTCGGGGAATGCTCCACAGCGCTGCTGGGGAAGTGTTTGCTTTAAACACACTCTGCATTGCATACACACCGAAACCCATTCCAGTCTGGTAAACGTGATTCTCTGGGACTTGCGAGAATTGTATGCTGGGTAGTTGAGACATGACTCCCCCATCACCTCCCAGGGTCAGACTCATGGGGACCTCATTTTAGGTCCCCACCATGTCGGAGGTCCCGCCAGTGTTGGTGTGCTGTCTGGCCCTTGTCCCCGTTAGGATATATAAACAAGTGCACACACACACACACACACACACACACACACACACACACACACACACTTAAATTTGCATGTACACATAAAAAGTGAAAATGTGCTTGTCACAATGGAGGTAAGTCATCTAGGACACAGCGGGTTAGTCTCAGTCATTTGTTGCAGTGGCAGCGGGCTTCTCCCGACACACATCTGGCTCTTTGCACAGCCTGCGTCTCTTGCACTCGATGCCCGGCTCCCGACTTCCAATTTGTCACCGATACTCCTATTAGCATTCTAATAGCTCTAATTAGCAGGGCCAGACTTAAGAGCACTTTGTTACACTACCCGAAACATCAAATATTCAGCTACAGTACAGTCTGTGTTAGTACCCTCCTTCCACCCGCCATCCAGCTGCAAAGACACAAAGAGAACAAAAGGGAATCAATATTACATTATTACTTCAGAAATGGTACAATATCACAATTTTCATTTAATGTAAATGGTGCTAGTGTTTTCAGGGTATAGATCCAGCATGTTTCCCAACAAGCTAGTTTTCTCCAAAAATCCCCTCTCCTTTCATCTAAACACACCTGATCCATTGCTTTAAAGGAAAATGTTGTTTTACTTTAATATTTTTAATGTGCTCTAGAATATGCTATTTTAATTGCCTTTTAGTCTTCCCAATATATTTATTTTTCCACAATTGCACTTTGTCATGTATATTACAGCTGTGGTCTGACAGTTCAGTAATGAATTCATTTCTCTCTTTTTCTCATCCCCAATTCCAGTAAATGTTTGTTTCGCTTTACTGCAATATTTACAAACCTTGCAATGTGAGCAAGGATAAAACCCTTTCAGATTACTCATCCAGGTTTCATTTTCTTTCAAAGATCTTAATTGGCTCAGTGCTAGTTTGTTTTTTTAAGGATTGAGCCTTCTTGAAAACTGCTTGTGGTCTTTCTGGGATTACAGTACATTGATTTGGATCTAATGTTAGTACACCTCAATGTTTATTTAATACCCTTCTTGTATCCCTTTCTTTATTATTAAAACCTGTCACAAATGGTACATATAAACCTGCCCTCCTTACATCATTCTTTTCCTTGTAAACCAATAGACTTTTCCTATCAAACAACTTAGCATTATCCTTACGTTCCTCAATTAAATCTTTGGGGTATTTTCTCTCTGCAAACCTTTCACTATAAACGCTATCTTGTTCTTCATACTAGTTACCCTCCACACAATTCCGTCTGATACGTATAAATTGGGAAATTGGTATGTTCTTTTTCACATTAAAACAATGACAACTCTTAAAGTGCACATAGCTGTTACAGTCTACAGTTTTAATATAAGTATACTGTACGTCTGTATCTGCTTATTCTCCCAATTTGTTGTATCTATAACTAGATCCAAAACTTCTATTTTCTCTTTTTTGGAAAATTTAAAAGTAGATTTCAGATTATATTTATTTCTATTTAAAAAGGCAACAAATTCTACAAACTCATTACCAGTTCCATTCCATATGATTATAGTATCATCAATATAGCGACAACATAATTTAATATGATCAAAGAAAGGGTTCTGTACAGGATCTTGAATAATTTCTGCCCCCCATAAGCCAAGATATAAGTTAGCAAAACTTGGTGCACACAGTGTGCCCATCGCTATCCCCCGCTTCTGCACCAAGTATCGTCCCTTAAATTTAAAATAGTTATTTTTCAATATGTACTCCAGACATGTTTAAATAAACCATCTATCTTTCTCAGCAAACTTCAAATCACTACTTAAATACTGACAATTACTGAAAGTCCTTTCTTATGTGCACAGTGATTCAATATCTGTTGAACATCAGACATAATCACCTGACAATTTAAACTTGTCTAGCACTTGTAATATTTGGTTTGACCCTTTCCAATAGGAGATAAATTTTACTACTGTACATATATCTTTATACATAGATCTACAAACTCTGACATATGTAAAGTAGCTGAATTCTAAACCCAATTTTATGGGGTATATCTGGGAGGGTTCTCAGGACTTTTATGACTTTTATGTATTTTTGGAAGGAAATAAAATATACCTACACTAGTATGTTCTATATATAAATACCCAAACTATTTCTTAGAAATACAACCATCTTCTACTACTTTCTCAAGAGGAGTAAAACATCATAGTGTCCCCAGGCATTTTGAAGAATGCTAACATTCCAATTTAATGAATTTCTCCTTTAAAGCAATTAATCAGGTGTGCTTAGATGAACAGAGGAGATTTAGCAAGTAAATGCACTGGATCTATACCCTGAAAGCAATAGCACCATTTGAATTAAATAATTGTGATATCTACCATTTCTGAAGTAATAACGTAATATTGTTTCTCTTCTGTTCTTTTTGTGTCTTTGTAGCTGGATGGCAGAGGAGAGGGAGCGTACTCACACAGACTATACTGTAGCTGAATGTTTGACGTTCTGGGCTGCGTAATGAAGCACTCTCAATTCTGGCTCTGCTAATTAAGAATGAGACTGTGGAAGACTTGTAAAATTATAAGCAAATACCTTGATAATGAATGATATGTTATAGAAAAAATTGCTTGTGACATTCCAGAATTTGCAATCCATGAGATCGCATGCTGACCACCGCTCCCCCCTTCTGACCGCCTCTGCCTGACTCCCCCACGCTGACATTGCAGTCGGATCGCGTTCTGCGATCCAACCTGAATTAGCTCCTATGTCACTTCAAAAGGGCTAAACACATCAGCATACTATGTTTTTGCTGTGAAACATCCACACTATTAAGGCGCCTCTGTTTGTGCTGCGTATAATCTGCATGGTCATTTGTGCAAACACTCATCACTTTGAGGTGAAGTATATGACTGTATTTGCCACACACAATCTTTCACTAATATATTAGTGCATAACAAAATTATTCACATACAGCAGGGGTGGGGAACCTTTTTTCAACCAAGGGCCATATGGATATTTATAAAATCCTTTGGGGGCCATACAAAAATTCTCAACTTAAAAATTATCCTGCCCCCAGTAGGTCTGCCCCTTAGAGTTACTGAGTGCACCAAAAAATGCGTGTGGCCAATTAAAATGGGACATGATACACATATGCCCCCAGTAGTGCAGTGCCAGATACACATATGCCAGTGCAGTGCCAGATCCACAATTGCTCCCACAGTGCCAGATACACAATTGCCCCCAAAGTGCCAGATCCACAATTGCCCCTACAGTACAGGATCCACAATTGCCCCCACAGTGCCAAATCCACAATTGCTCCCACAGTGCCAGATCCACAATTGCCCCCACAGTGCCAGATCCACAATTGCCCCCACAGTGCCAGAACCACAATTGCCCTTACAGTGCCAGGTATACAAATGCCCCCAAAGTGCCAGATCCACAAATGCCCCACAATGCCAGATCCACAAATGCCCCCACAGTGCCAGATCCACAAATGCCCCCACAGTGCCAGGTATACAAATGCCCCCACAGTGCCAGGTATACAAATGCCCCCACAGTGCCAGATCCACAAATGCCCCACAATGCCAGATCCACAAATGCCCCCACAGTGCCAGATCCACAAATGAGCCCACAGTGCCAGGTATACAAATGCCCCCACAGTGCCAGGTATACAAATGCCCCCACAGTGCCAGATACAGATTGCCCCCACAGTGCCAGATCCACAAATGCCCACACAGTGCCAGGTATACAAATGTCCCCACAGTGCCAGGTTCACAAATGCCCCACAGTGTCAGGTATCAGGGCCGGTTCAGGGGCAGGAAATGGGGCGTGGCCTAATACAGGGGGCGTGGTCAATTACGCCCCCTGTACATTAAAAGCGCCGCTTGAATGCTATGCGTCTAGTTCCCTTCGTAGAGAGGACCTTTGTTGTGCGGTGCGCGATGACGTCATCGCGCACCGCTCAGCAAAGTTACTCTCCAGGAAGGGAAACTAGACGCATAGCGTCTAGTTCCCTTCAGGAGGCGGACGGGGACGGGGATGGGGACGGGGACGGCAGCGGGCAGCGGAGGCGGACGGGGACACAGCGGGCAGCAGTGGCAGATCTTGCCACGGTGCGGCGCCCTCTGGATGGCGCCAGCGCCCTCCGGAAGGCGGCGCCCCGGGCAAAAGTTCTGCTTGCCCGTGGCAAGATCCGCCACTGTCAGGTATACAAATGCCCCCACAGTGCCAGATACACAAATCCCCCACCCCACTGTGCTGCCCACCGCTGCTGCTCCATCCGGCGGCGTGTCTTGGGTGTCAGGGGGTCAGGGCAGGGAGGAGAGCACGGCTATGTCGGGCGGCGGCGGCGTGTAGGACCTCAAACCAGCTGCCGGTTTGTGAGCCAATCAGAGCCCGCGGACCATCAGCGGTGGCTCCTGATTGGCTGCCGGTCAGCGAGGTCTAATTGGCTCAAGAACCTGCGGCTGGTTTGAGATCTTACATGCCGCTGCACTCTCCCTGCCTCGACAGCTGAGACCTGCTTGTGTCAGTGAGAAAAAATAGGATTTTAATTACCTACCGGTAAATCCTTTTCCGTAGTCCATAGAGGATGCTGGGCGCCCACCCAGCGCTTCATGATCCTGCAATGGTACCTTGGTTAAGTCCTGCTTAGTTCTTGGTTAAGTACTGTTTGTTACTTGGTTAAGTATTCATGTTCAGCTGTTGCTGAGTTTTCAAGCTGGTTAGCTTGTTTTGCCTTGTGTGTGTGAGCTGGTGTGAATCTTGCAACTATCTGTGTTAAGTCCTTCTCTCGAAGTTGTCCGTATCCTCGGGCACATTTTCTAAACTGAGTCTGGTAGGAGGGGCATAGAGGGAGGAGCCAGCCCACACTATTAAAGTCTTAAAGTGCCCATGGCTCCTGGTGTACCCGTCTATACCCCATGGTACTAATATGGACCCCAGCATCCCCTAGGACGTAAGAGAAAATATTTATCTCGCTGCTAGTCACCCTGCCTTAAGAGGGGCTGGGATGCCTTCTTTTTCCCACTGACAGTTTTGCCAGTGAGGTCATATTTGGATAGAAAAAAAAAAAAAAAATGATTATGACAAAAAAAAAAGAGGGGGGGCTTGCAAAACATGCATGGGCATTTGTAAAAAGGGATCCAATGTACACTGGCCTAATCATTAGCAGAGCAGACAAGCAACTTTACTTAGCATAGGCCTAATGTTTAGCCTTTTGCACATGGGAACACCAGATTATTCAGGTTTGGTAGCAAACAAAAAAAAAAAAAGAAAAGCACACTAAATGGCTAAACTATGTGCACTGCAGGTGGGGTAGATGTATCATGTGCAGAGAGAGTTAGATTTGAGTGGGTTATATTGTTTCTGTGCAGGGTAAATACAGGCTGCTTTATTTTTACACTGCAATTTAGATTTCAGTTTGAAGACACCCCACACACATGTTACTTCTGCTCCACCTGCAGTGCACATGGTTTTGCTCATTAGTGCACTTCTTGGTATGCTAATAACCTCCATCGCTGGTGCCCCGTCGCCTGTGCATGCAGGCCAATATGGACGATCTCGTCCATATTTGCCAGCACTTCTATGGAGCAGGGTGACGGGGGGAGTGAAGAAACTTCACTTACCCCATCACTGCCCCCCCTTCCCCCGCCGCTGGGTCGCCCATTGGCCGTATCCGCCGTCAGGCAGCTCAGCGGCGGATCGGTACGTGTGTAGGGCCCATAAGATCAGAAACAATAATGACCAACACTGAGTTCTGGAACCCAGCAGCCTAAATGTGGAAATATCAGGTGTTGTTGTCCATGTTGGTAATTAACCAATACCTGACCACATCACATAGTCAGGAGAGCAGCACATGAGGTAAGACTAATGATACAGTAAAAAAAAAAAAAAAGGATGCCCGATGACCTCTAGTGGCAGAGAAACATAGTACAAGAAAACATGGCAGAACAGAGCAAACACATGTAACAAATATAACAAATATATATGAGAGCGCATACCAAATTACAATTGAATATATGTTTAATTCATACATACAATATGATACATAAATGAAATAAATTGGTTGTTAATCACCTCCCATGGAGAGTACACAGTTCTTTATAGCTCTGGAGGAAAAGTATTAATTGTAAATATGTATATCCAGTGTGAAGTCTGTAATTGGCCACAGTACTTAGCATAACAAAGTCACACAGTGTAACAATTTGGACACTGTAACAGCTTCACTTGTAGTTGCAAGTCTATGCTCACCGCTGTAGGGGTTCCTTTCTGTAACTCCCATAGGCAGATCAGTGGTGTTCATCAGTGTGTGTGAAGCAACTGCTATATCCAGTGTAGCAATTAGCTGATGCAAGACAAACGGGGTGAGACCGGCAATTACCCTCAGCAATGAGGCGGCATCCAGCTCTCAGTTACCGGAGTGAGCGCACAACAGCGGTGTGGGCTGCAGCTACTGGATAGCGGAGAAGGTAGGCTGTGGTGCATAACTACTGGTGTACTCCGGATGACAGTCACTGACTCCACAGGAACTACCCTTTATGCGTTTCTGCACTGTTAAAGTGAAGCAGTTTCTTCAGAAGTTATGATTCATAAACTTATTACTATACACTCTTAAGCATACCTCCCAACATGACCCTCTCCAGGAGAGACAGAATGCTCTGCTCCTGGACTTTCATCCTAATTTAGGATTGCCATCACCTGTGGTGAAACACCTTTCTTATCCATAAACCTGATCAAAACAGATGCCGGCAAACATAAATTAAGAGAAAAGTCCAGAAACAGAGCATTGTGTCCCTCCTGGAGAGGGTCATGTTGGGAGGTATGCTTAAGTGCTCAGTGTTTTATCACTTTTTTATTACTTGCATATTAGTTGCGCCCAATGGGGGTAATTCCAAGTTGATCGCAGCAGGAATTTTGTTAGCAGTTGGGCAAAACCATGTGCACTGCAGGTGGGGCAGATGTAACATGTGCAGAGAGAGTTAGATTTGGGTGGGTTATATTGTTTCTGTGCAGGGTAAATACTGGCTGCTTTATTTTTACATTGCAAATTAGATTGCAGATTGAACACACCCCACCCAAATCTAACTCTCTCTGCACATGTTATATCTGCCCCCCCCCCCTGCAGTGCACATGGGCCCTCATTCCGAGTTGATCGCAGAGAATCATCGCATCGCAAACGGCCTGAAACCAACTACATGCGCATGCGCAAAAGCGGAAATACGCATGTGCGAGCACAACGATACGACACTTGGGCAGAAATACTACAATGAAAACTGTTCGTTATTCAGAAACGAAAACGGGGAGTGGCGAAGGCGTGACAGAGGCGAGACTTCGCAATGGTCCGACATGGGCGTGAAAGTGGGCGTATAGTGTTGGAGTATGCAACTAGCAGTAGGCGTGTTTTTCGCATAAATGCATGGTAGCTGTTAAACCTAACATAGCAATTCCTTGCAATCTTCACGCAGCAGCCGAGTATGTCTGCAGTTACTCTGCATTTGCGAAATAGTGTTACAAGTGTGTATGCACTAAATAGCAGCTAATTGGAGAGCCCATTCATCTGTTGGCCAATTACTTGCTAAACACTGCTCTGCTGAAGTACTGCAAACAGCAATTGTGTGGACACATTACATGTTTATTCTAATCACCTATAAATCTGTCACACTGCCAAATAAGGATTTTTTTTAGGGCCAAGTTTTTGACTAAACATTGATGTTAACTGCATGTTTTAATGTGTGTAATACTACCAAATGCAAACAAGTGAAATTAACCAAACTTATAAACTACATCAGCAACATCTAAACTACATAAAATGTAACCTTTGTATATTCAAAATATCAAGACCAACATAATGCAGCATACACTTAATTTTTTATTATAAATGAAACTTTTATCTTTGGTTAGAATATCTGTCAATGTTGAAAATTATGTCCTGTTGCCCATAGTAAAACAAATCCCGAGTTGTGTCATTTTTTTTTTTAATATGGACATTAAAGTGTGGTGCAAGGCATACCTGTTGCATTTTTAAAGATGCAATGCTTGTTTTTTTATTTCAGATTGTTCCCTTGTTCCCCAATTGTCTATATGCTTTGCTAAACTTTCTGGAACTAAGACATTATGCATTAACATAATGCATTAACTTGAATAAAGTACACAATTTTTTTTTTTTTTTATTACTGCTGTAATATATTTAGTGATCAAAACAACATGGCTACAGGTGAGTATCACAGGCAAAGATGGACCAAGCAGCAAGCAGATGCCACTGACACAAATGACATAGCAGAACTCAGTACTAGGGAAACTCCAGCTTCTGACAGAATCATAATTTAAATTATATAAAATCATCTGTTGTAAACACCCTGCCAGACAAATATATTTGGCCAACTGAGAAAGATTCAGGAGCCAACACACAAACACAACAATACACTGCACACTAGTAAGAGGAAGATGGCTCTGGTGTTTCTGAAAAAAAGCTCACAGGCTACAATATATCAAAACATCAATAATACATTTCACTAAGAGGGAGTTAGCCATTCTGGCCACACAAGCCAACACAAAAAATACATAGAGACAACATGAAAAACATGGGTGCTGCCCATCTGGAGAGACATCACTTTCTTTTTTTTCTCCCCGCCTGATGCTGTTCTTCTTGGCTTGGTCTGCAGAGCGACCTTCGTGGGCCCTGCCCAGTGGGCTGTTCTTCCTGGGCAGGGGCAGGGGAGGGAGCCGATGTGGGTGGCTCTCTGCCACTGTGGGCAAGGGAGACAGCGATGGCCTGGAGCCCTTGCAAGATGTTATTTGCAAGGTTTTGGAATGAGGAGGCAAGTTGATCTTGTCCCTGCCTGATCTCTGCCAGACCTTGGCAGAGTTGAGCAACACCTTGCTCAACACTGGTTCGGTGCTCAGTGAGCCGGACAGCTATCTGGCTTACCTCCCGGATGACCCCGTCCTGAAAAGCATTTAGGCTCTCACCATACCTAGCTATTTCAAGCAGGATCTCCGGGATAGCAGAGGGTTGGGTGGGGGGGGCCAGTTGGAACCTGGATAGGTGGGATTTGGGGGCCCACACTGCCAGACCCACTAGGTCCCTCCACCTCAGCCTCAGCCACATAACCCTCCTGTGACTCCAACTGCTCACCCCCCTGTGCTGTGTTATGTGGCAAGCAAATAGAATAATGTGTGGAAAAAGAGTAGAAAAAAACAATATGAGATTTTTATTTATAACATTTTAAATACAAGACAAATATGTGTGTAAACTTACCTGGCAAGTCATGTCCCATCAGGATTTCAGGCAGGTCCGTGTCGATATGAGACACTCCTGTCCCCTCCTCATAACTCACACAGTCCATCGCCATCTCCTCCAACTCTGTATACTCCACAGCGACAGCTGGTCCTCCACCTGTAGCCCTTGAGGCATTCCACTCCGCAGACCTCTTGCCCTTCTGGCGGGATTTGAAGTCGGCCCAACTAAATATGTTTGTAAAAATAGGGGCAAGGTAGAGTATTAATAATTTTGGTAATAATATATAGGACACATGTTCTGCTTTTGTTTGCTATACACAACATCACATGTAACTACCTTTTGATGAATACTTAGCACAGATAATGTACTGCCAAGATGCACTTACCGTCGTCTAACTTCCTGAGATGTTTGGACGATAGAGCCGACTTCATTCACAGAATGAGTGATGTCCCTCCAGATGCGATCTTTCGTAGCAGCACCCATGTTTTTCGGTCCTCTATGTATTTTTGACATGGCATGCGTGACCAAAACACGCAACTCCCTCTTAGTGAATGCTGGCTGCCTTTTTTTTCATCTTGAAGTAGCCTGTGAGCTTTGGTCCTGTTGCTCCTCACCATCTTCCTCGTCACTAGCAGCTTCTGTATGTTGTTGTTGTGTGGCTACTGCTGAATCTCCCTCAGTTTGCCCAGTATGTGTGTCTGGCAGGGTAACCCCACTTAACTGTTGGGTATCAGAAGCTGGAATGTCTCTAGTACTGGGTCCTGCGTCTTCACAATCCGCAGAGGCGGATTCCAGCATTCGCCACTGCAATGCGATACGTCTTTGTGCCAATTCTACTTGCTGCCGCTGCACGCGGTCCATCTCTGCTGCTAAATACTCACGAGTAGCCATGTTGGTAATGACATGTCTGTACGCACAGGTGTGTAGGTTTTTATAGCTGCGTGCGCAGCGTAAATTCTCACAGGTGTAAATTATGCTAATAGTGTGACTGATTGTACTGCTTATTTAAGAGCCTGGTTTGCAGGCTGTGTGAGTGTGTGTATGATGACAGTAGCTGCTGTGTTTTTCAGAGAAGGTGGTCGTCTTTTGTTGTACTTTGCAGAGTGAGTATTTTTTGCATTGTCAAGCATACAGACGTCCGTTTATTAGCTTATAACATGTAGAGCGTAGTGCGCTTTTTTTGCGAAGTTTCTTTTGTGAGCATTCCTACCTTAGTCAATTTTAAAGGCAAGTATGTATGTTGGTGCAATGGAGGTGGGTTTCTGTATTTGGGAGGATATCTGTTTGTTATTTAAATGGTTTAGTATGCCATATGTTTTTTATTTCTTACCTGTACTTTACAGTGTGTATGTAATATTTTGTAGCAAGTTTTTTTGTGCTCTTAGCCTCCTTGTGTGTCTCTTGTAGGTGACTCTTTGGATTTTGTATCCTTATTTTGTTTGGGGCCAATTAGCCTTTTTTTTGCTTAATTATCTGAAGCAAGTGTTTTTGGATTTATTGAGCAGGTAAGTACCCTATCCCTGTGTGTGTTTTATGTTTGTGTAATTGTCTATATGATCTCTTAGCCTCCTTGTGTGTCTCTTGTAGGTGACTCTTTGGATTTTGTTTCCTTATTTTGTTTGGGGCCAATTAGCCTTTTTTTTGCTTAATTATCTGAAGCAAGTGTTTTTGGATTTATTGAGCAGGTAAGTACCCTATCCCTGTGTGTGTTTTATGTTTGTGTAATTGTCTATATGATCTCTTAGCCTCCTTGTGTGTCTCTTGTAGGTGACTCTTTGGATTTTGTATCCTTATTTTGTTTGGGGCCAATTAGCCTTTTTTTTTTTTTTGCTTAATTATCTGAAGCAAGTGTTTTTGGATTTATTGAGCAGGTAAGTACACTATCCCTGTGTGTGTTTTATATTTGTGTAATTGTCTATATGATCTCTTAGCCTCCTTGTGTGTCTCTTGTAGGTGACTCTTTGGATTTTGTATCCTTATTTTGTTTGGGGCCAATTAGCCTTTTTTTTTTTTTGCTTAATTATCTGAAGCAAGTGTTTTTGGATTTATTGAGCAGGTAAGTACACTATCCCTGTGTGTGTTTTATATTTGTGTAATTGTCTATATGATCTCTTAGCCTCCTTGTGTGTCTCTTGTAGGTGACTCTTTGGATTTTGTATCCTTATTTTGTTTGGGGCCACTTAGCCTTTTTTTTTGCTTAATTATCTGAAGCAAGTGTTTTTGGAATTATTGAGCAGGTAAGTACCCTATCCCTGTGTGTCCGGGAGTATGTGTATGTAAAAAGAGTGTATCTTATGTTTTTTGGCACATTAATGTATGTAGTAGATGTTATTTTTGGTTTTACCAAGTAATTTTTTTGCTCAAAGTAGGGCTGTTCTTGGCTGTAATACCTACTAAAGGGCCACTTTTTTTTTTTTTGGGTATCCAATTATAAAACTAATTTACATTATTCTTACTTAGTTCTTAGAATATATATTGTTGCTGTTATTATATGGGTATGTTTGTAATCTTTTAAACTTTTGGAATTGTGATGTTAACCTATGTTGGAAATACTTAGCTAATTTCTTTTTATCTTTTGTTTCCAATTCTGAAATTTTGACCCCTAATTTATTCATGAAGATATGTCGTATGCTCCAGCAGTAAGTTAACACCCATACACTTTGACTTTGATTATGGCTGACAATGTGTGTTTAGAATTTAATCATTTTTTTAAATATTCTTACCTTCATTTTAAGTTGGTGATGTCTATTTATGTGGCTGCTGAAGCCCTCCCACCCCAACCCACGGAACCACTCCCACCCCAACCGCTGCAAGCCCTCCAACCGCAACCGGCTCCTCATCAACCAAGGCAACGGAGGCGTGCTAGGCCACCAATTTTCCATACCCGTGTCCTCCTTTTTGGGATGCCTGATAATGTGGTTTTGCGAAGATACAGGCTGCCACCTCATCTAATCCTAGACACTCTCTCCATAATAGAGAGTGATCTTGAACATTCCATTCGGTATCCTACAGCAATACCAGCATTGACACAATTCCTTGCTGTGTTACATTTTGTTGCCACTGGTTCATACCAGCATGTTGTGGGAGATCTGGTTGGCATGTCGATGGGCCAGTTCAGTAAGGTCCTGCGGCGTGTCAGCCAGGCTTTCATCAAGCGTGTGAAGCAATTTATTGCTATGCCTTTGGATGTTGGTGCCCTAGATGTGTTGAAGCGGCAATTTGAGGAAGGTGGTAGTCGCTTCCCACATGTTATTGGGGTTGTGGATGGCACACATGTAGCTATTGTACCACCAAGACATAATGAAGAAATTTATAGAAACAGGAAACTGTTTCATTCTCTGAATGTAATGGTTGTGGGCCATCCCTCCAGATCCTGTCCCTGAATGCGAAGTTCCCGGGGAACTCCCATGATGGCTATGAAATTAGACAATCAGGGATATGGCAGAGATTAAGATCGAGGCAAGGACAAGACATGTGGTTATTGGGTGAGTTGTTTTTTCAATTTTCTAACAATAATATTTTAAAAATAGAAGATTATAATTCTAATATTTTCTTCTCATCAAACAGGAGACCGTGGATATCCTTGCACCCCCTGGCTCATGACTCCTTACCGTAAGGCCAGGCCAGGACCACAGACGGCATTTAACTCCGCGCTTACTGCCACTAGACAGCTGGTGGAGCGCACGATTGGTGTCCTTAAAGGATGCTTTTGTGTGCTCCACCGCACTGGTGGCGACATCATGTATTCGCCGGAGATGGTAAGTAAAATAGTGGTCCTGTGCGCTATCCTCCATAACATCGCTGTAAGGAGTCGCGTGGAGCTTCCTCAAACAGAGGAATTGCCTGATGAGGAGCCAGGGGTTGGGCGGAGATACGGTGGGGGGAGTGTTTCCCGGAGGGGCAGTGAAGTAAGGGCATGCATTGTGCAAGAATATTTCAGGTATAGTTTATATACATTTTTACATTTTTAAGATAGAAAAACACTGTCTGTGTTAATTTTGCTCTGATGTCATTAAGGTAGCTATTGAAAGCTCATTGTGTAATTGTTTTGGTGTGTGTGAATATATTATTATTTGTTTATGTAAATATTCTAACATGTTATCCTTACAATGTTTGTTTTTGATATAATTTTTGTTAAATTGGTACAAAATTATAATCTATAATTTTGTTTTTCAATTCCTGTTTTCTTGAAATTAACAAACATATGATACTAAATGTTGAACACTTTGTGACTGTGCAGCTGATTGTTCATACAAAAAGTGGTGGAGTACACAGATTTTTTTATATTGTATAATAAAAGTGTGTGTGTGTGTGTGTGTGTGTGTGTGTGTGTGTGTGTGTGTGTGTGTGTGTGTGTGTGTGATTGTGCGAATAGGTGCGTTTATTGTCATACACTTCCGCGACTGCATATTACCGCTCTAGCAAACACCCCTCTACTCTTCACAGCACTGCAGCCAGCAATAAAGTTTCTTCAATGCACACATCAATAAAGTTTATTTAGATGACAGCATAGATTTTTGACCAATCACATGCCAACACACACTATAAATATAGGCCCAAATAAGGAAAACGCCATTGCCATGATGCGTGCAGCACCTTTTACCAGGCGGGAGCTCCGCGTACTGGTAGCGGTGATGGACCGCCGCGTAGGCTACGTAGGGCGCTTTATCCCAAATCGGGTAAAGCGCGAGGCCTACGCGGAGGTCCGCCACCTACTGACGACTCGCGTCCGCAGCAGGCGGACCATCATACAACTTGAGAGGAGATGGAGTGATCTCCGCAGGAGGACTCCTGAACTGTTGGCGGAGCTCCGCCAGCAAATCTGGCAACTGCGTGCACGCAGTAAGTTACATTACATAACACAGAGATTATTAGCATAAACTGTGCAAATTTACACTAAGTGATAGTCTGTCATATTTATTAAACTAGTTCAGTCAGTGTGGCAATTTACAGTGTGTGTGGTTAGGGCAAGCAGTACTGACTGTAGCAAAGTGATTCTAAACAAGTGCATGTTGTACAGAATTGCTACACAGGCTGTAAACTGTACCAAATAACTTAATCAGTGGTGTCAATATAATAAGGTGGGTTGAATAGTGATCTGGTGATGTTGCCTATACCAATCAATATGACTCAATGGAATAGATTCAGTAATGAGCTTCAAAATTGTTATGTACAGATGTGTCCACATACACCTTTGCTATATCCCGCCATGTATGGCACAATTTTGCATGCCATAGACTCAGAGATTTAGCCATGCCTTGTGATTTTTCTTAATTTGCTTCTTTAATGTGTTACTTTATACATATTCTATTATGGCAAACAACATTTTTAAAATTCATCCACTCGCTACTTGTGAAAAACAGCTTAGCCGTGTTTTCCATGTTGTGCCAAATTTGTAAAAAAGCAAAGATGTAAGTGGACACATCTGTATAATCAGATTGGTTGCTATGGACAACATCAACAGATTTAAAATAAAAAAAACAACAACATAATGTTAGCCCTGTGTCTTTTACATGGGACAGAACAGTGTAATTGACAAATGGTGTTTATTAAATTTGACATGCAACACCAAATATAATACATATGTCATTCTAGGACCACCACAACGGCAAGCTGCTGCAGGGAGCCCAGACCAGGCCCCTTCTCAGCACCCCTCCCCTTCCCAGTCCCCCACCCCTTCCCAATCCCCCTCAGCTTCCCAGTCCCCCTCCCCTTCCCAGTCCCCTTCTCAGCCCACCTCTCCTTCTTAGCCCCCTTCTCCTTCTCCTTCTCAGGCCCCTTCTCCTTCCCCTTCTGTGCACCCTTCTTTTCCTTCCCAGTCCCCTTCTCCTTCTGTGCCCCCTACAACTTTTGTGAAACTGAAAGCACTATGAATGGAATGGCTTGCTGGGCATTGTAGTTCTACAAAAGCTGGAATAACAACCATACCACACATTAAACTATGGCATTGCCTGCAGAAACATATAGCTACCCGCCTACTCAGACACAATATATGACAGAATAAATAAATTAAATCACCATATGTATATCCTTAAAAAGCCTGTACTGCCTGTTGCCAGGTTTGTGTACTTGCAGACTAAGTGTGTCAGGCTTACAGCTGTTTTTGCCCCTATTGTGATACCACAATTTTCTGCCTTGCTGGGGAACTAGTGCACTGTGCAATAAAATGGCACTTGCTAGGATTGCTTTAATGAAGCGGTTAACATAACGTATGCAGAAAGATGTTAACCTTTAATGTGATTGTCAGTACCATATACTGTAAATAATGTTTTCATATAACAGTCAGGGTCTGGGCAGGCCCTTCAAAACCATTAGAGAGTTTGATGGGGTATATCTGTTACTTGCAATGTAAACAAAAACTTTATACATTCAGATTTACATTTTGAATGTTATTATTTCTTTAATGACATCAAATCTAGTTATTTTACCAACTTTATATGTCGGCGTAGGGAAAAGATATGAGTGATCAGTGCTAATAAGTACAAAATACATTTTGGTTGGTCCTCCCGCTGACAGTCCCCATGGGTTTCATCTAAGGCTACAAGTGGATGCAGCATCAGGAAATACGGCTTTATACTGTCCTAAATCCTATGGTTAAGGGAGAGGCCTCATAGTAAAATGATTTCTTATGTGTTATTATGGTAGCTCTCTCGACTATAAACAATGACCGCCATTCCTACCGATTAAAAAAAGTTCCAAAAGTGGTGCTGCAATAGTAGAAGAAGCTTAAATGAAACATTACACATGTATGATTACTGTTGCATGTCTTATCTGCGTATGAATCTATAAATGTGCAGCCTGTACAAAACATTTAACTGCAACTCAATTAAATATGCTATAGCATTGCATCTGCCCGATACCATACAATGCAGAGATATAGCACCTTGACAAGCAATGTCTGGTTTCTCTACATGAGATGACAAGCATCATGCTGTAAATATTTTGTTAAGTAAAATAATATCATTTATTTCAATTATATTATTTATACTTTGCAGGATTGCTTACAGAACTAAAGTATCTTTATGTGTCTCATAATCGCTTAAAAATACATTCTGCGAGATTCAAGGTGTCTTTTCCCATTCAACTTGAGGATTTGTTTTTATGGCCCATTGTAATGTGGCTCTAAAAGGTAACTCTTGCCTGTTTATTGATTGATAGGATGTGGTATATACTCCTCAGTAAATAAGCATCAACGGTTTCTACAATAATATCAAAGCGTGCAAGGTACTTCCAATACCTGGCCAGGATTCCACCCCCACCATTGACTGTATGACTAATTCGATAATCCTACCTGTTAAATCATTGTTGATCACAAAAGTATTCTTGAAGCATTCCCTATGTTTGTGATGACGGTCTGCATCGGGCTCTTCAGTACCATTCTATAAAACAAAAAGGTAATACATCATCAATTATGTCCATGCTGCTCCTGTGATTAAGTAAAACCTGATGTTAACACAACCATTAATATAATAACAGTCTATACAAGCACAGTCATTATAAGTTCTCAATACACACAGTATAATGAATGAAAGTCATACAACCATCTGTGGAGGACCTCTGGTAAGATAAACCCTGAGGACAGATGTCTGTGTGCCTATTGGACAACAGATGTTTACAACGCTAACATTAAGTTTTACTGGAAAAATATGTAAAATAACATAATGCAAAAATTAAACACAACCGTCCCATGAATGAGAGGATTAATTCACAAATTCTCGCTTTTTAAATGTAAGCAAACTAATTTATAAAACGTTTCAACATCACTTTCATAGTGTAGGGGTTATATATTATCATACTGCAGCAGCAAAACACAGTATTATTACTAAATGCAAATATTAAGGGAAGTTTTGATATATTCTTTACACTATACATCCTTTGATAACAAATGTAAGAAAAGTTTACTATTTCCAGGTGTATAACATGGATTTATCACAAGGGCATCGCTACCATAGATGCCTTTAGTGCAGCTGCTATGGACCCAGAGCTAAGAGGGGCACACTTTGTTTGTTATGCAGGGTCCCTTACAAACCATTGCCATCAGGCCTTCAATATATGTATTTATGCCCCTTCACTTGTTCACTGTAATGTGATATAAAAAGAAATGTTGTGCGTTATAATTTTTCATAATCTGAACTGGCATCTGTAATGTGGCACAATATGAAGTGGCAACACTATAGTGTGGCATAATATGAACTGGGCACACTGCATGTCATAATGTGAATTGATGTCACAGTGTTGGATAATGTGTACTGCTAGCCCTACAATGAATTTGAACTAGAGCACTACTGTGGTTCATAAAATAGACTAGGACACTACTATTGGGCATAACATTTACTATGGCAACAGTATGGCTCAGAATCCAAATATATATTGGTAGGTTAATTGGCTCTCAACAAAATTAACCCTATCGTGAATGTGTCTGTAAGTACATGTGATAGGTAATATAGATTGTAAGCTCCACTGGGGCAGGGTCTGAAATGAATGGGAAAATGATCTCTGTACAGCGCTGCGGAATATGTGTGCGCTATATAAATAAACTGGTAATTAATAAATAAATAATAAATATATTATTATGGGTTTAAAATTAACAATTGCTGTGGATAGGTGTCTCTAGACGCACTAGGACAGGAACCCTTCAAATGTTGCTATCGGGTCCCACAAAATTCTTGCTACGACCCTGATTTATCATCTATAAATTACAGTAAATGTAGATATACAAATAATCATAAATCAATAACTTTCAATGTGCTATAAATAATATTAGCCATATATATGTGCATATCCTTTGGGAAACACAGATTAAAATCTATTTAAACACTATTGCAAATGATATGCATAGTTACAGTTATGTTGTTTCTGATGGCACTCATTGGGTTACAGTATGAGCTGTGGCGCCGAGAGCGGAGAATGGCGAAGGTCCTAATTACCATGGTCTACTTCTGTTGGTACTCAATGGGACGTAGTATGAGCATATTTTTTCTTGGATTAATTATTAATTCTTATAACTATTTCTGGATACAGGCCGAGATCAGTGAAATAATTTCATAAATTAAGAAAAAAACATTTTAAGTATTGTCCAGATCAGAAACTATGACTATTCATGATGGTGGCCGCTATATCAACAAGCCATCAACAATTACACTGAATAACATGCATATGTCAGTCGCAGGAATTTATAGGTTAACTTGACTTGTGTGTTATAGTAGTGTTAAAAAGTGGTCTAAGTATCTTTATATGTTTATCTATATTCTCAGAAAGGCCCGTTGTAGAATAATTGAATGACATGATGACAAGGCCAACAGATTACACTATTTTATTAAAAACATTTGGTAATAAAAAAAGAAAAAAAAAAAAGAAAAAAATTCCCAGCAAACCTCTGCATAACTGAACGTCTGAAATAAAAAACATTTACAATGTTTAGAAAGTAAAAACTGAACCGTTAAGCAACCACTATAATGTTTTCATGAGGCATTATGTATTCAGGATGCACGTGATGTCAATTGCAAAGATTATTCCTGCTGAACTTCTGCCCCTATCCCCGCAAACACATCATTGCGGGTTTATATCATTATACAGTCACACTGCCTTGTATAACAAGAAGAACTCATTTTATGCCCATTCAGATAAACCACTAACGCCTGAAAAGGTAGGATTAGAATACAAACCCCCTTTGAACTACATTTCACCAGCTATACCTATCCAACGCCAGATTATTGGTAAACCCGTTACTGCGACAACTGTTATTTAAATAAAAAAAAAATCCAGGGCTTCCAATGCTAATACTGTTAGCAAATTCACATGGGGTCTATCAACACGGAATATCCCAGAATGCTAAACACAGCGATGTGTGGGAGCTGTAGATACCACTGCCATGTGTAGACAACAAATATTTAATTTTACATCATACTTTCCTACTTTTGAAAAAGCATTTCAGTGATACTGTAAAATTAACACATATCAGTGCGTTCACGTACTGTTACATCTGATAGTCGTGTCGTGAAAATGACTTACATCCAAATGTAAATAATACCCAAAGTTAGCAAGATCTACTTGCTGAAGAAAAGACACTGCTATTTTGCAGTATTTCTTTGTGTATTGTTTATGACATGATATTCCACATACTGTAAGTGGGCACGATAAAAACTTATTTAAAATGCATTTAGCCCTAGGGATCATTTTACCTTATTCCAATACAGGGAAATGTCGCAGTTGATCCCTTTTGAATGTATGTATCGCTGATTTCTTATTTTTTTTTTTTGTCAGGTAGATTGAGTAACCATTCAGGGGATCATGTAGATTGCTACTATTTCAGGTAGTCTCTGGCAGAATGAGGAAGGGACAGTCAAATATGTTTTACACCTAATTGTTTATTATTTTTATTAAGTGTTTTGAAAGTAAATAGGGAAATGCTAATATGCATGAATAATAACTAAACCAGCTGTATGATGAAACTGGTTATCCAAAGCTACCAATACCGTGCCATAGGGAAATGCTAATATGCATGAATAATAACTAAGCCGGCTGTATGATGAAACTGGTTATCCAAAGCTACCAATACCGTGCCATAGGGAAATGCTAATATGCATGAATAATAACTAAGCCGGCTGTATGATGAAACTGGTTATCCAAAGCTACCAATACCGTGCCATAGGGAAATGCTAATATGCATGAATAATAACTAAGCCCGCTGTATGATGGAACTGGTTATCCAAAGCTACCAATACCGTGCCATAGGGAAATGCTAATATGCATGAATAATAACTAAGCCAGCTGTATGATGAAACTGGTTATCCAAAGCTACCAATACCGTGCCATAGGGAAATGCTAATATGCATGAATAATAACTAAGCCGGCTGTATGATGAAACTGGTTATCCAAAGCTACCAATACCGTGCCATAGGGAAATGCTAATATGCATGAATAATAACTAAGCCCGCTGTATGATGGAACTGGTTATCCAAAGCTACCAATACCGTGCCATAGGGAAATGCTAATATGCATGAATAATAACTAAGCCAGCTGTATGATGAAACTGGTTATCCAAAGCTACCAATACCGTGCCATAGGGAAATGCTAATATGCATGAATAATAACTAAGCCGGCTGTATGATGAAACTGGTTATCCAAAGCTACCAATACCGTGCCATAGGGAAATGCTAATATGCATGAATAATAACTAAGCCCGCTGTATAATGAAACTGGTTATCCAAAGCTACCAATACCGTGCCATAGGGAAATGCTAATATGCATGAATAATAACTAAGCCCGCTGTATGATGAAACTGGTTATCCAAAGCTACCAATACCGTGCCATAGGGAAATGCTAATATGCATGAATAATAACTAAACCAGCTGTATGATGAAACTGGTTATCCAAAGCTACCAATACCGTGCCATAGGGAAATGCTAATATGCATGAATAATAACTAAGCCGGCTGTATGATGAAACTGGTTATCCAAAGCTACCAATACCGTGCCATAGGGAAATGCTAATATGCATGAATAATAACTAAGCCCGCTGTATGATGAAACTGGTTATCCAAAGCTACCAATACCGTGCCATAGGGAAATGCTAATATGCATGAATAATAACTAAGCCCGCTGTATGATGAAACTGGTTATCCAAAGCTACCAATACCGTGCCATTCCTACGCATCGAGATAGAGATGTGCACTTGAAATTTTTCGGGTTTTGTGTTTTGGTTTTGGGTTCGGTTCCGCGGCCGTGTTTTGGGTTCGACCGCGTTTTGGCAAAACCTCACCGAATTTTTTTTGTCGGATTCGGGTGTGTTTTGGATTCGGGTGTTTTTTTTAAAAAACACTAAAAAACAACTTAAATCATAGAATTTGGGGGTCATTTTGATCCCAAAGTATTATTAACCTCAAAAACCATAATTTCCACTCATTTTCAGTCTATTCTGAATACCTCACACCTCACAATATTATTTTTAGTCCTAAAATTTGCACCGAGGTCGCTGGATGACTAAGCTAAGCGACCCTAGTGGCCGACACAAACACCTGGCCCATCTAGGAGTGGCACTGCAGTGTCACGCAGGATGGCCCTTCCAAAAAATACTCCCCAAACAGCACATGACGCAAAGAAAAAAAGAGGCGCAATGAGGTAGCTGTGTGAGTAAGATAAGCGACCCTAGTGGCCGACACAAACACCTGGCCCATCTAGGAGTGGCACTGCAGTGTCACGCAGGATGGCCCTTCCAAAAAACACTCCCCAAACAGCACATGACGCAAAGAAAAAAAGAGGTGCAATGAGATAGCTGTGTGAGTAAGATAAGCGACCCTAGTGGCCGACACAAACACCGGGCCCATCTAGGAGTGGCACTGCAGTGTCACGCAGGATGGCCCTTCCAAAAAACCCTCCCCAAACAGCACATGACGCAAAGAAAAAAAGAGGCGCAATGAGGTAGCTGTGTGAGTAAGATAAGCGACCCTAGTGGCCGACACAAACACCTGGCCCATCTAGGAGTGGCACTGCAGTTTCACGCAGGATGGCCCTTCCAAAAAACACTCCCCAAACAGCACATGACGCAATGAAAAATTAAAGAAAAAAGAGGTGCAAGATGGAATTGTCCTTGGGCCCTCCCACCCACCCTTATGTTGTATAAACAGGACATGCACACTTTAACCAACCCATCATTTCAGTGACAGGGTCTGCCACACGACTGTGACTGAAATGACGGGTTGGTTTGGACCCCCACCAAAAAAGAAGCAATTAATCTCTCCTTGCACAAACTGGCTCTACAGAGGCACGATGTCCACCTCATCATCATCCTCCGATATATCACCGTGTACATCCCCCTCCTCACAGATTATCAATTCGTCCCCACTGGAATCCACCATCTCAGCTCCCTGTGTACTTTGTGGAGGCAATTGCTGCTGGTCAATGTCTCCACGGAGGAATTGATTATAATTCATTTTAATGAACATCATCTTCTCCACATTTTCTGGATGTAACCTCGTACGCCGATTGCTGACAAGGTGAGTGGCGGCACTAAACACTCTTTCGGAGTACACACTTGTGGGAGGGCAACTTAGGTAGAATAAAGCCAGTTTGTGCAAGGGCCTCCAAATTGCCTCTTTTTCCTGTCAGTATAAGTACGGACTGTGTGACGTGCCTACTTGGATGCGGTCACTCATATAATCCTCCACCATTCTTTCAATGGTGAGAGAATCATATGCAGTGACAGTAGACGACATGTCCGTAATCGTTGTCAGGTCCTTCAGTCCGGACCAGATGTCAGCATCAGCAGTCGCTCCAGACTGCCCTGCATCACCGCCAGCGGGTGGGCTCGGAATTCTGAGCCTTTTCCTCGCACCCCCAGTTGCGGGAGAATGTGAAGGAGGAGATGTTGACAGGTCGCGTTCCGCTTGACTTGACAATTTTCTCGCCAGCAGGTCTTTGAACCCCAGCAGACTTGTGTCTGCCGGAAAGAGAGATCCAAGGTAGGCTTTAAATCTAGGATCGAGCACGGTGGCCAAAATGTAGTGCTCTGATTTCAACAGATTGACCACCCGTGAATCCTTGTTAAGCGAATTAAGGGCTCCATCCACAAGTCCCACATGCCTAGCGGAATCGCTCCGTGTTAGCTCCTCCTTCAATGTCTCCAGCTTCTTCTGCAAAAGCCTGATGAGGGGAATGACCTGACTCAGGCTGGCAGTGTCTGAACTGACTTCACGTGTGGCAAGTTCAAAGGGCATCAGAACCTTGCACAATGTTGAAATCATTCTCCACTGCGCTTGAGACAGGTGCATTCCACCTCCTATATCGTGCTCAATTGTATAGGCTTGAATGGCCTTTTGCTGCTCCTCCAACCTCTGAAGCATATAGAGGGTTGAATTCCACCTCGTTACCACTTCTTGCTTCAGATGATGGCAGGGCAGGTTCAGTTGTTTTTGGTGGTGCTCCAGTCTTCTGTACGTGGTGCCTGTACGCCGAAAGTGTCCCGCAATTCTTCTGGCCACCGACAGCATCTCTTGCACGCCCCTGTCGTTTTTTAAAAAATTCTGCACCACCAAATTCAAGGTATGTGCAAAACATGATACGTGCTGGAATTTGCCCATATTTAATGCACACACAATATTGCTGGCGTTGTCCGATGCCACAAATCCACAGGAGAGTCCAATTGGGGTAAGCCATTCCGCGATGATCTTCCTCAGTTGCCGTAAGAGGTTTTCAGCTGTGTGCGTATTCTGGAAACCGGTGATACAAAGCGTAGCCTGCCTAGGAAAGAGTTGGCGTTTGCGAGATGCTGCTACTGGTGCCGCCGCTGCTGTTCTTGCGGCGGGAGGCCATACATCTACCCAGTGGGCTGTCACAGTCATATAGTCCTGACCCTGCCCTGCTCCACTTGTCCACATGTCCGTGGTTAAGTGGACATTGGGTACAACTGCATTTTTTAGGACACTGGTGAGTCTTTTTCTGACGTCCGTGTACATTCTCGGTATCGCCTGCCTAGAGAAGTGGAACCTAGATGGTATTTGGTAACGGGGGCACACTACCTCAAGAAATTGTCTAGTTCCCTGTGAACTAACGGCGGATACCGGACGCACATCTAACACCAACATAGTTGTCAAGGCCTCAGTTATCCGCTTTGCAGCAGGATGACTGCTGTGATATTTCATCTTCCTCGCAAAGGACTGTTGGACAGTCAATTGATTACTGGAAGTAGTACAAGTGGGCTTACGACTTCCCCTCTGGGATGACCATCGACTCCCAGCAGCAACAACAGCAGCGCCAGCAGCAGTAGGCGTTACACGCAAGGATGCATCGGAGGAATCCCAGCCAGGAGAGGAATCGTCAGAATTGCCAGTGACATGGCCTGCAGGACTATTGGCATTCCTGGGGAAGGAGGAAATTGACACTGAGGGAGTTGGTGGGGTGGTTTGCGTGAGCTTGGTTACAAGAGGAAGGGATTTACTGGTCAGTGGACTGCTTCCGCTGTCACCCAAAGTTTTTGAACTTGTCACTGACTTATTATGAATGCGCTGCAGGTGACGTATAAGGGAGGATGTTCCGAGGTGGTTAACGTCCTTACCCCTACTTATTGCAGCTTGACAAAGGCAACACACGGCTTGACACCTGTTGTCCGCATTTCTGTTGAAATACTTCCACACCGAAGAGCTGATTTTTTTGGTATTTTCACCAGGCATGTCAATGGCCATATTCCTCCCACGGACAACAGGTGTCTCCCCGGGTGCCTGACTTAAACAAACCACCTCACCATCAGAATCCTCCTGGTCAATTTCCTCCCCAGCGCCAGCAACACCCATATCCTCCTCATCCTGGTGTACTTCAACACTGACATCTTCAATCTGACTATCAGGAACTGGACTGCGGGTGCTCCTTCCAGCACTTGCAGGGGGCGTGCAAATGGTGGAAGGTGCATGCTCTTCACGTCCAGTGTTGGGAAGGTCAGGCATCGCAACCGACACAATTGGAGTCGGACTCTCCTTGTGGATTTGGGATTTCGAAGAACGCACAGTTCTTTGCGGTGCTACTGCTTTTGCCAGCTTGAGTCTTTTCATTTTTCTAGCGAGAGGCTGAGTGCTTCCATCCTCATGTGAAGCTGAACCACTAGCCATGAACATAGGCCAGGGCCTCAGCTGTTCCTTGCCACTCCATGTGGTAAATGGCATATTGGCAAGTTTACGCTTCTCCTCCGACAATTTTATTTTAGGTTTTGGAGTCCTTTTTTTACTGATATTTGGTGTTTTGGATTTTACATGCTCTGTACTATGACATTGGGCATCGGCCTTGGCAGACGACGTTGCTGGCATTTCATCGTCTCGGCCATGACTAGTGGCAGCAGCTTCAGCACGAGGTGGAAGTGGATCTTGATCTTTCCCTAATTTTGGAACCTCAACATTTTTGTTCTCCATATTTTAATAGGCACAACTAAAAGGCACCTCAGGTAAACAATGGAGATGGATGGATACTAGTATACTTATGGATGGACGAGCGACTGCCGACACAGAGGTAGCTACAGCCGTGGACTACCGTACTGTGTCTGCTGCTAATATAGACTGGATGATAATGAGATGAAATCAATATATATAATATCACACTAGTACTGCAGCCAGACAGGTAGATAGTATATTTATTATGTAATGACTGATGACGGACCTGCTGGACACTGTCAGCTCAGCAGCACCGCAGACTGCTACAGTAAGCTACTATAGTAGTATGTATAAAGAAGAAAGAAAAAAAAAACCACGGGTAGGTGGTATACACTTATGGATGGACGAGCGACTGCCGACACAGAGGTAGCTACAGCCGTGGACTACCGTACTGTGTCTGCTGTTAATATAGACTGGATGATAATGAGATGAAATCAATATATATAATATCACACTAGTACTGCAGCCGGACAGGTAGATAGTATATTTATTATGTAATGACTGATGACGGACCTGCTGGACACTGTCAGCTCAGCAGCACCGCAGACTGCTACAGTAAGCTACTATAGTAGTATGTATAAAGAAGAAAGAAAAAAAAAAAACACGGGTAGGTGGTATACAATTATGGATGGACGAGCGACTGCCGACACAGAGGTAGCTACAGCCGTGGACTACCGTACTGTGTCTGCTGCTAATATAGACTGGATGATAATGAGATGAAATCAATATATATAATATCACACTAGTACTGCAGCCGGACAGGTAGATAGTATATTTATTATGTAATGACTGATGACGGACCTGCTGGACACTGTCAGCTCAGCAGCACCGCAGACTGCTACAGTAAGCTACTATAGTAGTATGTATAAAGAAGAAAGAAAAAAAAAACCACGGATAGGTGGTATACAATTATGGATGGACGAGCGACTGCCGACACAGAGGTAGCTACAGCCGTGTACTACCGTACTGTGTCTGCTGCTAATATAGACTGGATGATAATGAGATGAAATCAATATATATAATATCACACTAGTACTGCAGCCGGACAGGTAGATAGTATATTTATTATGTAATGACTGATGACGGACCTGCTGGACACTGTCAGCTCAGCAGCACCGCAGACTGCTACAGTAAGCTACTATAGTAGTATGTATAAAGAAGAAAGAAAAAAAAAAACCACGGGTAGGTGGTATACACTTATGGATGGACGAGCGACTGCCGACACAGAGGTAGCTACAGCCGTGGACTACCGTACTGTGTCTGCTGCTAATATAGACTGGATGATAATGAGATGAAATCAATATATATAATATCACACTAGTACTGCAGCCGGACAGGTAGATAGTATATTTATTATGTAATGACTGATGACGGACCTGCTGGACACTGTCAGCTCAGCAGCACCGCAGACTGCTACAGTAAGCTACTATAGTAGTATGTATAAAGAAGAAAGAAAAAAAAAAAAACTACGGGTAGGTGGTATACACTTATGGATGGACGAGCGACTGCCGACACAGAGGTAGCTACAGCCGTGGACTACCGTACTGTGTCTGCTGCTAATATAGACTGGATGATAATGAGATGAAATCAATATATATAATATCACACTAGTACTGCAGCCGGACAGGTAGATAGTATATTTATTATGTAATGACTGATGACGGACCTGCTGGACACTGTCAGCTCAGCAGCACCGCAGACTGCTACAGTAAGCTACTATAGTAGTATGTATAAAGAAGAAAGAAAAAAAAAAACCACGGGTAGGTGGTATACACTTATGGATGGACGAGCGACTGCCGACACAGAGGTAGCTACAGCCGTGGACTACCGTACTGTGTCTGCTGCTAATATAGACTGGATGATAATGAGATGAAATCAATATATATAATATCACACTAGTACTGCAGCCGGACAGGTAGATAGTATATTTATTATGTAATGACTGATGACGGACCTGCTGGACACTGTCAGCTCAGCAGCACCGCAGACTGCTACAGTAAGCTACTATAGTAGTATGTATAAAGAAGAAAGAAAAAAAAAAAACTACGGGTAGGTGGTATACACTTATGGATGGACGAGCGACTGCCGACACAGAGGTAGCTACAGCCGTGGACTACCGTACTGTGTCTGCTGCTAATATAGACTGGATGATAATGAGATGAAATCAATATATATAATATCACACTAGTACTGCAGCCGGACAGGTAGATAGTATATTTATTATGTAATGACTGATGACGGACCTGCTGGACACTGTCAGCTCAGCAGCACCGCAGACTGCTACAGTAAGCTACTATAGTAGTATGTATAAAGAAGAAAGAAAAAAAAAAAACCACGGGTAGGTGGTATACAATTATGGATGGACGAGCGACTGCCGACACAGAGGTAGCTACAGCCGTGGACTACAGTACTGTGTCTGCTGCTAATATAGACTGGATGATAATGAGATGAAATCAATATATATAATATCACACTAGTACTGCAGCCGGACAGGTAGATAGTATATTTATTATGTAATGACTGATGACGGACCTGCTGGACACTGTCAGCTCAGCAGCACCGCAGACTGCAACAGTAAGCTACTATAGTAGTATGTATAAAGAAGAAAGAAAAAAAAAAACCACGGGTAGGTGGTATACAATATTATATATATATTATATACAATTATATATATATATATTAAACTGGTGGTGATTATTAAACTGGTGGTCAGGTCACTGGTCACACTATCAGCAACTTGCAAGTAGTACTCCTAAGCAGACAATCACAATATATATTATACTGGTGGTCACTGGTCAGTGTGGTCACAATGGCAGTGTGGCACTCTGGCAGCAAAAGTGTGCACTGTACGTTATATGTACTCCTGAGTCCTGCTCTCAGACTCTAACTGCTCCCCACTGTCAGTGTCTCCCCCACAAGTCAGATAATACAGTCACACTATCTATCACTTCAGCAAGTAGTAGTAGTAGTACTCCTCCTAATGCTCCCCAAAATTACTACTGTGTCTCTCTCTACTGTCTCACTCTCTTCTCGAATCTCTATAAACGGAGAGGACGCCAGCCACGTCCTCTCCCTATGAATCTCAATGCACGTGTGAAAATGGCGGCGACGCGCGGCTCCTTATATAGAATCCGAGTCTCGAGATAGAATCCGAGCCTCGCGAGAATCGGACAGCGTGATGATGACGTTCGGGCGCGCTCGGGTTAACCGAGCAAGGCGAGAAGATCCGAGTCGCTCGGCCCCGTGTAAAAAAAACTGAAGTTCGGGCGGGTTCGGATTCCGAGGAACCGAACCCGCTCATCTCTACATCGAGACAATCAATAATGCGCGCGTTCTACCAACTGCCTATTCTCCAGCCTAGAGGAGGACGGGGACACCAAAACCCACAACTGAGGCATGGAACTGTTAAAACCTCCTGACAAATGCAGTGTGGTGCATTTACCAATGTATAAAACTGATTATTATTATTATTATTATTATTATTATTATTATTAGCATCAGCATGCAGAACAAGTGCACTTTTTTGAGTTGCAATGACTCAGTATCTTCTGTGTGATAGATTTCAACGCTGTTATGGAATGGTTACAGGACTCTCCTTATAAAGCTGAAATGTTGTTGACACATGCAAAACTCAGACCCTACGGGGTGGAGCTATAGGGGTCATGTACAAATAGGGTTTCAAAAAACAGCTTATTTATTAATAAACACATAATTTTACACCTGATTATGTTATACAATTAATTAATAAGGCTTTATCTTACTTAAAGCATTGCCAACATTTTGAATATAAACATGCAATGTTTTTACAAGCGATATATTAGGTTATATATATATATATATATATATACATATATATATACACAATTAGCGCTATCTCGCTTCTATATTTTAGCAACATGTAGGTTTAATAGACATGTCTGTCAAGTATTGTTATTGTAGCCACAGCATTTCAAATGTGAAACGGCATTAATATGTTTAAAATATCTCGCTCGTGAAATTATAAAAACAGTTTAGTTCCTATATGCAGGGCAGGTGCAAGCTTTCCCAGCACCCTAGGCAAATCATCAGCAACCTCCCCCCCCCAAAAAAAAATAAAATAATAATAATAATTATATATATATATATATATATATAGAATGTGGTTGCGGGCGGCACTCTCGGCGTAAATGAAGACAGACACGTAAGTCTTTTAAGTCATGACTTAAAAGACTTATGTGTCTGTCTTCATTTACGCCGAGAGTGCCGCCCGCAACCACATTCTACACATCAGGATACAGGTGCACTGTATACCTCTGGGAGGGCACCGGCATTTAAACCATCGTTACATTTATTTAGGGGACTTGGGAGTGCCGTCGACTTTGCTTACCTATATATATATATATATATATATATATATCAGAGGCGTAACTAGGGATTTTGGAGCCCAGGGCAATATCATTAATGCGCCCCCCCCCCCCCCAAAAAAAAAGTGAAGGTTAAAATCATGCGCGCGCGCTCCAGAAGAGGGGCCGTGGCCACTAAACAGGGGGCATGTCCCTCGGTGCAGTAATACCCCTTATACTCTCTAGTACTGGTGCCCCTTTCACCTTGTAACACACTGAATGAGCAGACATTCACCTTGTAGCACACTGAATGAGCCAAAATTCACATTGTAGCACACTGAATGAGCCGAAATTCACATCGGAGCACACTGAATGAGCCAAAATTCACATTGTAGCACACTGAATGAGCCGAAATTCACATTGGAGCACACTGAATGAGCCAAAATTCACATTGTAGCACACTGAATGAGCCGACATTCACATTGTAGCACACTGAATGAGCCGAAATTCACATTATAGCACACTGAATGAGCCGAAATTCACATTGTAGCACACTGAATGAGCCGACATTCACATTGTAGAACACTGAATGAGCCGAAATTCACATCATAGCACACTGAATGAGCCGACATTCACATTGTAGAACACTGAATGAGCCGAAATTCACATTGTAGCACACTGAATGAGCCGACATTCACATTGTAGCACACTGAATGAGCCGAAATTCACATTGTAGCACACTGACTGAGCCAAAATTCACCTTGTAGCACACTGAATGAACCGACATTCACATTGTAGCACACTGAATGAGCCGAAATTCACATTGTAGCACACTGAATGAGCCGACATTCACATTGTAGCACACTGAATGAACCGAAATTCACCTTGTAGCACACTGAATGAGCCAAAATTCACCTTGTAGCACACTGAATGAGCCGACATTCACATTGTAGCACACTGAATGAGCCGAAATTCACCTTGTAGCACACTGAATGAGCCGACATTCACATTGTAGCACACTGAATGAGCCAAAATTCACATTGTAGCACACTGAATGAGCCGAAATTCACATTATAGCACACTGAATGAGCCGAAATTCACATTGTAGCACACTGAATGAGCCGAAATTCACATTGTAGCACACTGACTGAGCCAAAATTCACCTTGTAGCACACTGAATGAGCCGACATTCACATTGTAGCACACTGAATGAGCCGACATTCACATTATAGCACACTGAATGAACCGAAATTCACCTTGTAGCACACTGAATGAGCCAAAATTCACATTGTAGCACACTGAATGAGCCGAAATTCACATTATAGCACACTGAATGAGCCGAAATTCACATTGTAGCACACTGAATGAGCCGAAATTCACATTGTAGCACACTGACTGAGCCAAAATTCACCTTGTAGCACACTGAATGAGCCGACATTCACATTGTAGCACACTGAATGAGCCGACATTCACATTATAGCACACTGAATGAACCGAAATTCACCTTGTAGCACACTGAATGAGCCAAAATTCACCTTGTAGCACACTGAATGAGCCGACATTCACATTGTACCACACTGAATGAGCCGAAATTCACCTTGTAGCACACTGAATGAGCCGACATTCACATTGTAGCACACTGAATGAACCGAAATTCACCTTGTAGCACACTGAATGAGCCAAAATTCACATTGTAGCACACTGAATGAGCCGAAATTCACCTTGTAGCACACTGAATGAGCCGACATTCACATTGTAGCACACTGAATGAGCCGACATTCACATTGTAGCACACTGAATGAACCGAAATTCACCTTGTAGCACACTGAATGAGCCGAAATTCACATTGTAGCACACTGACTGAGCCAAAATTCACCTTGTAGCACACTGAATGAACCGACATTCACATTGTAGCACACTGAATGAGCCGAAATTCACATTGTAGCACACTGAATGAGCCGACATTCACATTGTAGCACACTGAATGAACCGAAATTCACCTTGTAGCACACTGAATGAGCCAAAATTCACCTTGTAGCACACTGAATGAGCCGACATTCACATTGTAGCACACTGAATGAGCCGAAATTCACCTTGTAGCACACTGAATGAGCCGACATTCACATTGTAGCACACTGAATGAGCCGACATTCACATTGTAGCACACTGAATGAGCCGAAATTCACATTATAGCACACTGAATGAGCCGAAATTCACATTGTAGCACACTGAATGAGCCGAAATTCACATTGTAGCACACTGACTGAGCCAAAATTCACCTTGTAGCACACTGAATGAGCCGACATTCACATTGTAGCACACTGAATGAGCCGACATTCACATTATAGCACACTGAATGAACCGAAATTCACCTTGTAGCACACTGAATGAGCCAAAATTCACCTTGTAGCACACTGAATGAGCCGACATTCACATTGTAGCACACTGAATGAGCCGAAATTCACCTTGTAGCACACTGAATGAGCCGACATTCACATTGTAGCACACTGAATGAACCGAAATTCACCTTGTAGCACACTGAATGAGCCAAAATTCACATTGTAGCACACTGAATGAGCCGAAATTCACCTTGTAGCACACTGAATGAGCCGACATTCACATTGTAGCACACTGAATGAGCCGACATTCACATTGTAGCACACTGAATGAACCGAAATTCACCTTGTAGCACACTGAATGAGCCAAAATTCACCTTGTAGCACACTGAATGAGCCGACATTCACATTGTAGCACACTGAATGAGCCGAAATTCACCTTGTAGCACACTAAATGAGCCGACATTCACATTGTAGCACACTGAATGAGCCGACATTCACATTATAGCACACTGAATGAGCCGACATTCACATTATAGCACACTGAATGAGCCAAAATTCACATTGTAGCACACTGACTGAGCCAAAATTCACCTTGTAGCACACTGAATGAGCCGACATTCACATTGTAGCACACTGAATGAGCCGACATTCACATTGTAGCACACTGAATGAGCCGACATTCACATTATAGCACACTGAATGAGCCGAAATTCACATTGTAGCACACTGAATGAGCCGAAATTCACCTTGTAGCACACTGAATGAGCCGACATTCACATTGTAGCACACTGAATGAGCCGACATTCACATTATAGCACACTGAATGAGCCGAAATTCACATTGTAGCACACTGACTGAGCCAAAATTCACCTTGTAGCACACTGAATGTGCCGACATTCACATTGTAGCACACTGAATGAGCCGACATTCACATTATAGCACACTGAATGAGCCGACATTCACATTGTAGCACACTGAATGAGCCGACATTCACATTGTAGCACACTGAATGAGCCGACATTCACATTGTAGCACACTGAATGAACCGAAATTCACCTTGTAGCACACTGAATGAGCCAAAATTCACCTTGTAGCACACTGAATGAGCCGACATTCACATTGTAGCACACTGAATGAGCCGAAATTCACCTTGTAGCACACTAAATGAGCCGACATTCACATTGTAGCACACTGAATGAGCCGACATTCACATTATAGCACACTGAATGAGCCGACATTCACATTATAGCACACTGAATGAGCCGAAATTCACATTGTAGCACACTGACTGAGCCAAAATTCACCTTGTAGCACACTGAATGTGCCGACATTCACATTGTAGCACACTGAATGAGCCGACATTCACATTATAGCACACTGAATGAGCCGACATTCACATTGTAGCACACTGAATGTGCCGACATTCACATTGTAGCACACTGAATGAGCCGACATTCACATTATAGCACACTGAATGAGCCGACATTCACATTGTAGCACACTGAATGAGCCGACATTCACATTGTAGCACACTGAATGAGCCGACATTCACATTATAGCACACTGAATGAGCCGAAATTCACATTGTAGCACACTGAATGAGCTGAAATTCACATTGTAGCACACTGACTGAGCCGAAATTCACCTTGTAGCACACTGAATGAGCCGACATTCACATTGTAGCACACTGAATGAGCCGAAATTCACCTTGTAGGACACAGTGTGAACTGAAATTCACATTCTATGCCTGAAGAGAGATGGGGCATTAAGAGGGAGAGAGGAGGGGGGCTTGGCATGAGGAGAAAGAGGCATATGGGGGGAGAGAGCGCAAGGGAGAGAGGCAATGGGGGGAGATTTCAGCAGAGGAGAGGTGCTCTGGACAGCAGTTACACATCCAGACTGTACCTTCAGGTGGGGAGGCAGCTCTGTGGTGTCACATGCTGGGCAATCCGGTATTTGCAGTGCTCAAATGCTTCTGGACCCCGCAGCCCAGCAAAACATTATGCGGCCATGGGGGGGGGGGGTATAAAATAAGCGGGAGGAGACGCAGAAGGCAGGAGGAGGCAATGCGGGAGATTAACGGGGATAGGCAGAGTTGCGCAGCGGCTGATCCAGGAGTCCAGGACAGACTCTTCAGACTTATACTGTCCTGGACACCTGGATCAGCCGCTGCGCAACTCTGCCTATCCCGGTGAAGTGAAGAGGAGCCGAGCCCGCTTGCCTGTGTACAGCTCCGGGAGCGTGACGCTGTCACTGCGGTCACGCTCCCGGCTCCCAGCACCAGCACACACATGACGGAGGCAGCATAGTGCGCCAGCGCGGTGCGGCGCTATAGTAACGGGCGGCAATAGCAGGGGCGGGCGGTGTCGAATGTGCCTTTCCTCCCTGGGTGAATGTGCCGCCCCCGGACATCGGGGCGGGTATGATAAGGGAGGGGGAGTTAGCGACGCAGGCGCAGCAGTGAAGGAGCAAGAGGAAAGACACTGGTGAGCCGGGACGCGGTGGCCTTACATTTTTTTTTTTTAAACTCAGCACCGCCCTTAAAGTGCCGGCGCCCATAGGCAGCTGCCTAAAGCTGCCTAGTGGTAGCGCCGGCCCTGCCTATATGACGCAGAATGCTTTTACCGATTTGTACTACTTGTTGCTAACCATTAGGCTCTATCAATACTGGTTAGCATCTATAAACCGGCAATTAAGTATTATGCTTATTACCAGTCGTGTTACTGCAGCACAGTTAAAATGGTTCTCTCTCTATATCTCTTAACCACCAACCGCTGCTAATTGATAATATATCATTATCCATAGCGTGTATGTCATTTTACATCCGACAACCAGTCAATTACAAACTCGTGTTCTCATAGCACTCCTGATAGACCTTAATTAATGACCAGACAAGTCTGGTCATGTCTGTTTGCCCTATTAGTTCAAACTTCGGTCACTAGCAAATTCCCCAGTCTTACAAATTATCATATCCCTAGTAACAGAACTTAATTACCCCTGCAACTTTCTTGTTTGCTTGCGTGTCTCAGCCAAATAGCTGTAAATATAAACAAACATAAGGGCCACCTAGACCGCTGTGTCTACGCTTAATTAAAACAAATTACACGTCTTTGTGTACTGTACAATATTGTATTAACTAATCTGTCTGTAACAACGTAAACAACGTAAGGACATCCTAGACATCTATGTCAACTACTAATTAAAACAAATGACACGTCTATTTGTACCGGTCATTAATTTACTAATCTGTCACAAACACCATAGCTTAAAATACACATATAGTGAACTCTTAATGCACACATACGTCTGTTTGCCCTGCCATTAATAGGTCAGCTATCTGTAACAAAGCTCATAGCTTCAGGCTTATTTTATAAATCAATTGGATATAACATTTACTGGTGCAACTAAGAGTTAACAACACACAAATCAACTGGAAATAATATACATTGCTGCATCATCTAACAGTTAATAAACAGGAGGCTTTTCAATAATTAAACTACGCTTATAACTCCTTTTGTCAGCTTATTTCCTATAAAACAACATCAGAAGGGGAGGGAAAGTGGGAGTGTCGGAGGAGTGATTAGGGGCGTGATTAGGGTGTGATTTGCATAATTAGAGGTGTGGTTAGGGCGTGGTTTGTCTAATTGTGGGCGTAGCCCACCTGTCGCTTTTGAGTTTGACGGAAAGTGGTGCTCTCTCTACTCTCCCTCAATGTCCGAGGCCGTTATTATAGTACTGCCAAAGCCCGGTAAGGACCCCAAACTAATTGAGTCTTAAAGGCCGATCTCCCTTATCCCTACCGATGCCAAGATCCTGGCAAAAATCCTTGCGGTCCGGCTTAACTTGGCCATTAAATCTATAATACACCAGGATCAATCTGGCTTCATGCCAGGGAAATCCACGTCCATTAATTTGCACAGGCTTTACACTAGTTTGCAGGCTCCCCATGACTTCCCCTCGGACACGGTTGTAGTTTCACTGGATGCGGCTAAGGCATTCGACAGTGTTGAATGGTCATATCTGTGGGGGGTCATGACATGTATGGGCTTTGACCCTAATTTTATGAGATGGATCAAAATGCTATATCTAAGCCCACACGCCAGGATCTTGGTTAATGGCTATATTTCTTCCTCCTTTACTTTGACTCGGGGCAGCAGACAGGGAAGCCCCCTCACCCCAGCCTTGTTTGCCATAGCCATTGAACCTTTGGCTTGCTTGGTTATATCGCACACGGACATTGGGGGAGTTGACACGGGCCCCTGCACTGACAAAATAGCCCTTTATGCAGACGACCTGTTACTATTTTTACATGACTATGGTGTGGATATGCCTATAGTGTTGCAGGTCATAGAGACCTTTGACGGCTTTTCTGGTCTCTGCATAAACTGGTCCAAATCATTTATAATGCCCATTATGGGCTTTTCTCCCCGGGTCCCGAGGATTTCCCTACCGCTAAGCTGGACAGGCCAGTTTAAATACCTTGGGATCCAGGTTACTAATGACCCTTCGCCTTCGGATTTTATACCCTTGAACCTTGACCCACTTGTACAGCTGACTGTACGCAAGTTGAGGGCTTGGTGTAAACTCCCGCTGACAATGACGGGTAGGGTTAGCCTTATTAAAATTATAGTTTTGCCCAAACTACTGTATGTTCTTTTGCAATCCCCTGTGTATGTATTCCTGGCCTTCTTTAAGAAATTAAACAGTATACTAACATCTCTGATATGGGCCAATAAAAGGCCTAGAATAAAGTTAAATACCCTCACTAGACAAAAAGTTGATGGTGGCTTGGCCTTGCCTCACTTCCAACTATATTACCAGCTGGCACACATCGGTATTTAATTACGGGGAGGAGAGGAGGCTGGTCTATGCTGGGCGTTTCTCCGATGTTACTACCCGGACCTTTCTAGTGGGGGGGAGCGCTTCTCGACTGTCTCCTCCTATTGTTTTTCAGGCCATGAAGATCTGGCTGGCTTTGACGCGTATACTTGGGTATGATAGTATGGACCCAGATACTCCCCTTTGGCACTCCGCATCGCTCCATGAACTGGGGTCTCTGGAGGGGGGGGGGGGGTCCGTACTCAGTAACTTCCATATTCCAGTTGTATAGCAATGGTACAATGAAGTCCTTTCAGCAACTAAAGGAGGAGTTTGGTCTTTTTACAGCTCAGGCATGCTTTACAATCACAGTTCGGGGATTCTCCCCTGGTGCTCCTCCCCTTCCCCATAAATACCTTTTTATGCTCATTGGGTCGGGTCAAGGTGATCTCCTTCACTTACTCATACCTTATGAAAACAATTCATGCAGACCAGCTCTCGAACCTTTGGGAGCGTGATCTGGGCCCCATATATGTGGAGGACTGGAAGGTTGCGCTGGGGAACTTGAGCCAGGTCACCAAATCACTACGGTTCCAACAAATTGAACTCTTTATATTGCATAGATCATATGTGACACCGAACTGGCTGGACAGATTTGGGGCTGGTGGTGCTGCCGCTTGTCCTAAGTGCGGGGCCGCTGGCGGATCATTCTGGCACCTGGTGTGGTAGTGTCCATCCTTGCAGGCGTTTTGGGCTGGGGTCGGGTCGATTCTGGAACGTACGGGGATACTGAGGTATGCTGACTCCGGGATTTTGCATTTTGGGAGTAGGAGGACCTGACTCTGGGTCTAAGTGGGAGGACTTGTATACTCGTAGTATCTGCGCCCTCGCCAAGGTGTGCATTGCGTGGACATGGATGGCTCCACATTCCCCTGTCTGCATTTAAAGCCCTGGTGAATGACACAGTATTGAAGGATCGGTACATTTATATGAAAACTAATGCCCTTTCTAAACATAAGAAGCTATGGTCCTTTTGGATTAACTCTACATATTCCTCCCCTGCCCTTAGAATTTGAAAATGTTAAATTTAAGATGCATTACGCCTTTTACGACAGCCCAGCTACTTGGGACTAGTGGAAACGAGCCAGGCTCTTCTCCCTTATTCTACACTATATGGATATTGCACCTCACCTCGTACAACTGTATGAATCTAGGCTTGATGGAGTTGTTTTGGTTTGTTCTGTTTATGTTTTATGTTCTCTTTTTGGTTTTTCTTTTTGTTTTTTTTTCTCAGGTGTTTTGTGGCTTTACTAGGCTTCATAGTTAGGGGGGGATTATTGAAGTATCTCGGGGAGAAAATAGAAAATGTTAGTATGTGTTTTGAAATTCGTTTACAGACTTCAGAGAATCTGTTTTCTGCGGGTTGACACTATGTGGACCTGTGACTACCTGATACACTTCTTATATACATATATTGTTTGGAGAGGATATGTGGCTGAATATATGATATAATAACAATTGAAGCTCCCAGTATACACTGAAATGTCTGTAATGATTTCATTCTTGTTGAATTAAAATACTCTATTTAAAAAAAAAAAAAAAATCACTGCTCGATGAGATTACTCGTAAATTTATTCCCATGGGCAGCAAACAAAGGACTAAAAACTCCAACCCAATGTGGCTTAATAAAAATATTAAGGAATTAATGGGCAGAAAAAGGTGAGCAGTCAGAAAATACAAATCAGACGGGAAGATGGAGTCATTCCAGTACTATAAGGTTTGCAACAAAATATGCAAAAAATAGGAATGGCTAAAGCAGAAACTGAAAAGCTAGTAGCAAAGGAAAGTAAATCAAACCCCCCAAAAATATTTAAAATTTATCAACAGCAAAAGATTAAAGGAGGAGAGTATAGGCCCTTTAAAGGACAAACTGGGAGGCTTAATAAAAAAATTATAACGACATAGCTGATACATGAAATGAGTTTTTCTCATCTGTTTTTACAATAAAGAACTAACACCCAACCCCAATAAGGATAATGTTCCACTGCTTAGTGCTTATTTAAGTGAGGAGGAAGTCTGTGACTGATTTGAAAAAAATGAAGATGAATAACTCACCTGGTCCAGACGCTATTCATCCAAGAAAAGAATGGGGTGTACCAGCACTGGCTGTAGGAATTATGGGGGTCATTCCCAGATGATCATAGCTGTTCTAAATTTAGCACAGCTACGATCATTCACACTGACATGCGGGGGGACGCCCAGCACAGGGCTATCCCGCCCCCCATGTCAGTGCCACCCCCCACAGAAGTGCAACGGCATCACACGGCGGCGATGCCTTTGCAGTTCAATAGTAGCTCCTGACCAGGGCAGCTTTAGCGTGCTGGCTGGGAGCTACTCATCGCTCCCCGGGCCGCAGCGGCTGTGTGTGACATCACGCAGCCACTGCAGCCCGCCCCCCCAACGGTCCGGCCTCGCCTTCGTAGGCCGGACCGCGCCCCCTAAATGGTGGCTTAACGCTGCTGTCCAGCCCCCTCCCGCCCAGCGACCACCTCTGCCTCAGAGGCCATCGCTAGGCAACGATGGCTGCCATGCACCGGTGCACTGCGGCACCAGCGCAGTTCTGACCCGATCACTGCACTGCGACAAACTGCAGCGAGCGATCGGGTCAGAATGACCCCCTATATACGGGGGACGGCTTGCTTCATAAAAAAAATATACATTTATTAGTACAATGCATATTGAAACACCAAAAATAAATATGTTTTGATGTTACTAACAGACATATGGGCAAATGCCTTCCTAAACTGGATCGCTAATGCATGTCCACCCAAGAATAGATTGGCTTATTGCTCCTGAGGAAGCCGGATCTTATTGCTACCAGTGAAACGCGTTGAGCCTATTACCAAATACGTACCTGGATCCCACTCCCATCCTTATTTACTGGCACTTTGTCAACCACCTTGGCCAAATTTGGACATCCATCCGTTAGTGGAAGCTCACACTTCAGCATTATTCCGGGCAGGGCCGGATTAAGGGCCACATGGGCCTGGAGCTGAAAATATTCAAGGGCCTATTGTGAGAAATGGGGAGGTGTGATTAGTGCTGTATGGGTGTGGCCAGAGCCATGTGGGCATGTACAACCCTACACTATTAGCTCCAATATCTCCCTAAATATGTAAAAAATAAATATAAAAAAATTGCATACTTTTTTGAGAAAAATAGAAATGCAATCTTAATTGTTATGATTTATGACTGACCATGTGACCAGCAGATGGCTAGCGATCATGCTGCCATGATGATGGGCCTATTTTTATGTGGAGGCCTGGAGCTGGAGCTCCATCCTCACCATTGTTAATCTGGCCCTGATTCCGGGTCATCCCTGCAGCTACAAATGGACTTTCCCTAAGGCTGATGCAACCAAGGGATTCCAATTTTATATATCCGGTAAATATGATTGCTCTATAAGTGACTGCACTTGAAAGCCATCTTAGCAAATAAGGAGTTGACTATCTAATCTAGAGTGGACTTGCATTAGCGATCCAGTTTAGGAAGACATTTGCCCATATGTCTGTTGATATTAACATCAACACACATCTATTTTTGGTGTTTTAATATGCATTGTATTAATAAATTGATATTTTTTATATGAAACAAGCCATCCCCCATATATAATTCCTACAGCCAGTGCTGGTACACCCCATTCTTTTCTTTTTTTTATATTGGAGGGTTTGACTACCCCCATACCAGCTGCTGCTGAATGCGCACTTACATATTTGCTCTTTTATTTTAGGTATTCATCCAAGGGTTCTCATGGAGCTACACTCCGAATTGGTTAGACCACTATTCTTAATCTTCAATGATTCACTTACATCAGGCATGGTTTTCAAAGACTGGCGTATAGCGGAAGTAGTGGCAATCTTTAATAAGGGAAGTAAAGCTGAACCAGGCAATTATAGACCAGTTAGTCTTACATCTATAGTGGGGAAAGTCCTAGAAAGCATTCTGAGGGATAGTGTACAGAAGACCATTGAAGCCAAAAAGATTATTATTAGGAACCAACATGGATTTGTGAAGAATAGATCAAGTCCAACAAACTTACTAGGCTTTTATGAAACAGTGCAAACCTTGAGCAGGGTAAGGCGGTGGATGTAATCTTTTTAGACTTTGCTAAAGCGTTCGACACAGTACCGCACATGAGACTTATCTGTAAGTTACAAGAACTGGGGCTAGGGAGCATAATATGCACTTGGGTTACTAATTGGTTACATAATAGGGAGCAGCGCGTTGTGGTAAATGGAACTATTTCAAATTGGACTGAAGTACTAAGTGGTGTGCCACAAGGGTCTGTACTCGGACCGCTATTGTTCAACATTTTCATTAACGATCTAGCGAAAGGTCTAGAGAGCATGGTGTCAATTTTTGCAGAAGATATCAAACTATGTAAGGTTACAAATTCGGAGGGAGGCGCTGGGTCTTTCCAGAACAATTTATATAAACTGGAATCATGGGCAGCAAAATGGAGAACGAGGTTCAATACAGACAAGTGTAAGCGAATGCACCATGGTATCAGGAACAAAAATAACACCTGCATACTTAATTGGGTGATTTTAGGGGACTCCGTACTGTAAGAAGATTTAGGTGTTCATATAGATAAGAAACTTAGCAGCAGCACCCAATGCAGGATAGCAGCTAAAAAATGCAAACAATGTACTAGCATGCCTAAAGAGGGGTATTAATGCAACGGACGAGAGTGTTATACTTCCACTATATAAAGCCCTAGTGAGGCCCCATCTGGAATACTGCACACAATTTTGAGCACCCTACTACAAAAAGGATATCCTGGAACTAGAAAAGGTTCAGAGGCGGGCGACCAAACTAATTAAGGGGATGGAGACGCTGGAATACCAGGAAAGACTTGCAAGGCTTGACATGTTCACACTAGAAAGGAGGAGATTAAGAGGGGACATGATCAACATTTATAAATATTTAAGAGGATAACACACAGAGCTTTCGGGGGATCTGTTTTTGTTAAGACCAGCACTGTAAACACGTGGACACCCACTTAGGTTAGCGGAGGGGAGATTCCACACACACAGGCGGAAAGGTTTTTTCACAGTAAGGACAATACGAATTTGAAATTCATTGCCTGAGAAAGTAGTAATGGCAGACTCTGTAAATACTTTTAAGAATGGCCTAGATAAATTCCTAATGGATAAGGATATACAGGTTATGGAGGATAGATCATGTACTATAGTTATAATAAAATGAGGAAATACAACACAGCGGCCGACTTTATCAACAGATATAATTAATCCTGTAAAAAATACAGAGCAGGAGAACTCAAATAGGTTGAACTCAACGGACGGATTGACTTTTTTTAACCTCACAAAGTATGTAACTATGTAAAAGAACTAAAATGACCTGCCCCAGGACAGTTCTAGATGAGAGAGTGTTGGAAAAAGAGAAAAAAGTTTTAGGACAATTATGATTAGAAGGTGAAAATAAGGCCTCTGGTTGTTAAATCATATACCCAGGCCTGAAGGAAGATAAGACACTTCTGCTGTCTGATGTGACTGCAAAATGTTCACCGAAGAGAGCAATGCTCAGATCAGTACTGCAGTCAACCAGAAGAGGGAGTGACAGAGTACTGTCAGATTCTGCACAGATAAACAGTATTAAACTATTTTAAAAAATGTGTCAAAAATGCAGAATTATTACACATCAGAGCTCAAATAATTGGTGTCATTAATGATATATGATACTGAGGGACATCCGAATGTAAAGTACTAGTCTATTTTCATTGATTTAGATACTTTATAAGGTATAAAAGCATGTATGTAATCATATGCAAATTAAATTGCCACACTTGTTGCATAAGTTCTCAAAACATTACCTTTAAATTTACATACATGCAAAAAAGGTATCGATTATTACCCACGAGAGTATCTCATGAATTCAGGTTGCAACAAAAGGAAACATTGGATTATTAAGTCACAGCGACATCTCAATATAAGCGTCACTATGCAAGTATGAGTGTGACCAAAAGGTTGCAGATATCAACTGAAATCAGTATCAGACATAAACTAAAATATCAAAATATGAAATGAATTGGATCAATTATTTTCAAGGATAGAAACATCCCAAAATTTTTTTTTAAAATTGTTTGTGTCAATCCAAGTCAGGAAGAATGAATATTATATCTAGTTCATAATAAACCAATTATTTTTTTGGTATAGAACAATGGTTCCCAAACTTTTTTTAATCATGGCACCCTAGAGTATCAGAATGTTTTCATGGCACCCTTAGGCCAAAAGTTTCTTTGAGAATTTTAGAAAACAATAAGTAAATTATGTTTATGTGTCATCCTTAGTTTCTTTAGTGTGTTGCGGGACAATATTTGCTTCTGTTTGTCCTCATATTTTATAATTGGCAGCCATAAGCACTGGTTTTGTCTATTACTTTGACCAAAACTAGTTTGAGTTGGTCCTGGACCACCAATCCAACGCACCCCTGCTAGTGTCCCGAGGCACCGAGGGTGCCTAGGCCCACAGTTTGGGAACCACTGGTATAGAAGCATCCAGATATATTTTTGTAACAATCAGAACCAATAATAAACAGCGTTGGTGAGTCTCAGTACTACCGACTACACAATGTTACTGGGTCACAACAGTGGCATCACAAGGGGGGTGCAGCCCGCTCCCGGGTGTCACCTGCCGAGGGGTGACACCAAAATGCCGGCTCCTGCATAGTGACATGAGCCGAGTGCTACACTGTTACATTATGTACAGCTCTGCTCCTGTCACTGTGTAGCAGCCAGCACTGCAGGTACAGCACCCCTGGGAGTCGGCCCTCACCACCCACACCCCCCAGTGACATTAACAAACGGGTGTCGGGACGCGAAGCCCCGCTCCCTCTGCGAAGCCCCACCCCCTTTTCTGCCTTCAATGGGTTAAAAACGGGTGCTGCCCGCAAAGCCCCGCCCTCTATTTAAACCCTGCCCATTATTGTGAAGCCCCACCCCCTTTTTCATCGCTGCCGCACCGCATGTTACAGAGGTGAGTGACGCCTCTTGGTCACAGTATTACTGACATGCCTTACATGCGTGTAATATGACCAATATGTGACCTATTTTATATTGGTGCTTCCTGTCTGAGGCGCATATGTAATTATATCTAAGGACATAAGTATCCAGGTATTAGTGTATCAATCCGAATCAGGAAATGTAGGCAATATTTCTAGGTAACAATAAGCCAATTGATTTTAAATATATAGGCATCCAGATATACTTGTAACTAGAGATGAGCGGGTTCGGTTTCTCTGAATCCGAACCCGCACGAACTTCATGTTTTTTTTCACGGGTCCGAGCGACTCGGATCTTCCCGCCTTGCTCGGTTAACCCGAGCGCGCCCGAACGTCATCATGACGCTGTCGGATTCTCGCGAGACTCGGATTCTATATAAGGAGCCGCGCGTCGCCGCCATTTTCACACGTGCATTGAGATTGATAGGGAGAGGACGTGGCTGGCGTCCTCTCCATTTAGATTAGGAGAGAGAGAGAGAGATTGACCTGAGGCTGATACTGTAGAAGAGAGTGCAGAGTTTAGTGACTGACCACAGTGACCACCAGCAGTGCAGTTGTTTTATTTAATATATCCGTTCTCTGCCTGAAAAAAACGGTACACACAGTGACTCAGTCACATACCATATCTGTGTGCACTGCTCAGCCCAGTGTGCTGCATGCCTGCATCATCTATGTATATATTATATATCTGACTGTGCTCAGCTCACACAGCTTATAATTGTGGGGGAGACTGGGGAGCACTGCAGTGCCAGTTATAGGTTATAGCAGGAGCCAGGAGTACAAGACAGTCACATACCATATCTGTGTGCACTGCTCAGCCCAGTGTGCTGCATCATCTATGTATATATTATATATCTGACTGTGCTCTGCTCACACAGCTTATAATTGTGGGGGAGACTGGGGAGCACTGCAGTGCCAGTTATAGGTTATAGCTGGAGCCAGGAGTACATATTATATTAAAATTAAACAGTGCACACTTTTGCTGCAGGAGTGCCACTGCCAGTGTGACTGACCAGTGACCTGACCACACTGACCACCAGTATAGTTAGTAGTATACTATATTGTGATTGCCTGAAAAAGTTAAACACTCGTCGTGTGACTTCACTTGTGTGGTGTTTTTTTTTTTATTCTATAAAAAACTCATTCTGCTGACAGACAGTGTCCAGCAGGTCCGTCATTATATAATATATATACCTGTCCGGCTGCAGTAGTGATATATATATATATTTTTTATATCATTATTTATCATCCAGTCGCAGCAGACACAGTACGGTAGTTCACGGCTGTAGCTACCTCTGTGTCGGCACTCGGCAGTCCATCCATAATTGTATACCACCTACCCGTGGTTTTTTTTTCTTTCTTCTTTATACATACATACTACTACATCTCTTTATCAACCAGTCTATATTAGCAGCAGACACAGTACAGTACGGTAGTTCACGGCTGTGGCTACCTCTGTGTCGGCACTCGGCAGTCCGTCCATAATTGTATACCACCTAACCGTGGTTTTTTTTTCTTTCTTCTTTATACATACATACTACGACATCTCTTTATCAACCAGTCTATATTAGCAGCAGACACAGTACAGTACGGTAGTTCACGGCTGTGGCTACCTCTGTGTCGGCACTCGGCAGTCCGTCCATAATTGTATACCACCTAACCGTGGTTTTTTTTTCTTTCTTCTTCATACATACATACTACGACATCTCTTTATCAACCAGTCTATATTAGCAGCAGACACAGTACGGTAGTTCACGGCTGTAGCTACCTCTGTGTCGGCACTCGGCAGTCCGTCCATAATTGTATACTAGTATCCATCCATCTCCATTGTTTACCTGAGGTGCCTTTTAGTTGTGCCTATTAAAATATGGAGAACAAAAATGTTGAGGTTCCAAAATTAGGGAAAGATCAAGATCCACTTCCACCTCGTGCTGAAGCTGCTGCCACTAGTCATGGCCGAGACGATGAAATGCCAGCAACGTCGTCTGCCAAGGCCGATGCCCAATGTCATAGTACAGAGCATGTCAAATCCAAAACACCAAATATCAGTAAAAAAAGGACTCCAAAACCAAAAATAAAATTGTCGGAGGAGAAGCGTAAACTTGCCAATATGCCATTTACCACACGGAGTGGCAAGGAACGGCTGAGGCCCTGGCCTATGTTCATGGCTAGTGGTTCAGCTTCACATGAGGATGGAGGCACTCAGCCTCTCGCTAGAAAAATGAAAAGACTCAAGCTGGCAAAAGCAGTAGCACCGCAAAGAACTGTGCGTTCTTCGAAATCCCAAATCCACAAGGAGAGTCCAATTGTGTCGGTTGCGATGCCTGACCTTCCCAACACTGGACGTGAAGAGCATGCGCCTTCCACCATTTGCACGCCCCCTGCAAGTGCTGGAAGGAGCACCCGCAGTCCAGTTCCTGATAGTCAGATTGAAGATGTCAGTGTTGAAGTACACCAGGATGAGGAGGATATGGGTGTTGCTGGCGCTGGGGAGGAAATTGACCAGGAGGATTCTGATGGTGAGGTGGTTTGTTTAAGTCAGGCACCCGGGGAGACACCTGTTGTCCGTGGGAGGAATATGGCCGTTGACATGCCTGGTGAAAATACCAAAAAAATCAGCTCTTCGGTGTGGAACTATTTCAACAGAAATGCGGACAACAGGTGTCAAGCCGTGTGTTCCCTTTGTCAAGCTGTAATAAGTAGGGGTAAGGACGTTAACCACCTCGGAACATCCTCCCTTATACGTCACCTGCAGCGCATTCATAATAAGTCAGTGACAAGTTCAAAAACTTTGGGTGACAGCGGAAGCAGTCCACTGACCAGTAAATCCCTTCCTCTTGTAACCAAGCTCACGCAAACCACCCCACCAACTCCCTCAGTGTCAATTTCCTCCTTCCCCAGGAATGCCAATAGTCCTGCAGGCAATGTCACTGGCAATTCTGACGAGTCCTCTCCTGCCTGGGATTCCTCCGATGCATCCTTGCGTGTAACGCCTACTGCTGCTGGTGCTGCTGTTGTTGCTGCTGGGAGTCGATGGTCATCCCAGAGGGGAAGTCGTAAGCCCACTTGTACTACTTCCAGTAAGCAATTGACTGTTCAACAGTCCTTTGCGAGGAAGATGAAATATCACAGCAGTCATCCTGCTGCAAAGCGGATAACTGAGGCCTTGACAACTATGTTGGTGTTAGACGTGCGTCCGGTATCCGCCGTTAGTTCACAGGGAACTAGACAATTTATTGAGGCAGTGTGCCCCCGTTACCAAATACCATCTAGGTTCCACTTCTCTAGGCAGGCGATACCGAGAATGTACACGGACGTCAGAAAAAGACTCACCAGTGTCCTAAAAAATGCAGTTGTACCCAATGTCCACTTAACCACGGACATGTGGACAAGTGGAGCAGGGCAGGGTCAGGACTATATGACTGTGACAGCCCACTGGGTAGATGTATGGACTCCCGCCGCAAGAACAGCAGCGGCGGCACCAGTAGCAGCATCTCGCAAACGCCAACTCTTTCCTAGGCAGGCTACGCTTTGTATCACCGGTTTCCAGAATACGCACACAGCTGAAAACCTCTTACGGCAACTGAGGAAGATCATCGCGGAATGGCTTACCCCAATTGGACTCTCCTGTGGATTTGTGGCATCGGACAACGCCAGCAATATTGTGTGTGCATTAAATATGGGCAAATTCCAGCACGTCCCATGTTTTGCACATACCTTGAATTTGGTGGTGCAGAATTATTTAAAAAACGACAGGGGCGTGCAAGAGATGCTGTCGGTGGCCAGAAAAATTGCGGGACACTTTCGGCGTACAGGCACCACGTACAGAAGACTGGAGCTCCACCAAAAACTACTGAACCTGCCCTGCCATCATCTGAAGCAAGAAGTGGTAACGAGGTGGAATTCAACCCTCTATATGCTTCAGAGGTTGGAGGAGCAGCAAAAGGCCATTCAAGCCTATACAATTGAGCACGATATAGGAGGTGGAATGCACCTGTCTCAAGCGCAGTGGAGAATGATTTCAACGTTGTGCAAGGTTCTGATGCCCTTTGAACTTGCCACACGTGAAGTCAGTTCAGACACTGCCAGCCTGAGTCAGGTCATTTCCCTCATCAGGCTTTTGCAGAAGAAGCTGGAGACATTGAAGGAGGAGCTAACACGGAGCGATTCCGCTAGGCATGTGGGACTTGTGGATGGAGCCCTTAATTCGCTTAACAAGGATTCACGGGTGGTCAATCTGTTGAAATCAGAGCACTACATTTTGGCCACCGTGCTCGATCCTAGATTTAAAGCCTACCTTGGATCTCTCTTTCCGGCAGACACAAGTCTGCTGGGGTTGAAAGACCTGCTGGTGAGAAAATTGTCAAGTCAAGCGGAACGCGACCTGTCAACATCTCCTCCTTCACATTCTCCCGCAACTGGGGGTGCGAGGAAAAGGCTCAGAATTCCGAGCCCACCCGCTGGCGGTGATGCAGGGCAGTCTGGAGCGACTGCTGATGCTGACATCTGGTCCGGACTGAAGGACCTGACAACGATTACGGACATGTCGTCTACTGTCACTGCATATGATTCTCTCACCATTGAAAGAATGGTGGAGGATTATATGAGTGATCGCATCCAAGTAGGCACGTCACACAGTCCATACTTATACTGGCAGGAAAAAGAGGCAATTTGGAGGCCATTGCACAAACTGGCTTTATTCTACCTAAGTTGCCCTCCCACAAGTGTGTACTCCGAAAGAGTGTTTAGTGCCGCCGCTCACCTTGTCAGCAATCGGCGTACGAGGTTACATCCAGAAAATGTGGAGAAGATGATGTTCATTAAAATGAATTATAATCAATTCCTCCGCGGAGACATTGACCAGCAGCAATTGCCTCCACAAAGTGCACAGGGAGCTGAGATGGTGGATTCCAGTGGGGACGAATTGATAATCTGTGAGGAGGGGGATGTACACGGTGATATATCGGAGGGTGATGATGAGGTGGACATCTTGCCTCTGTAGAGCCAGTTTGTGCAAGGAGAGATTAATTGCTTCTTTTTTGGGGGGGGTCCAAACCAACCCGTCATATCAGTCACAGTCGTGTGGCAGACCCTGTCACTGAAATGATGGGTTGGTTAAAGTGTGCATGTCCTGTTTTGTTTATACAACATAAGGGTGGGTGGGAGGGCCCAAGGACAATTCCATCTTGCACCTCTTTTTTCTTTTATTTTTCTTTGCGTCATGTGCTGTTTGGGGAGGGTTTTTTGGAAGGGACATCCTGCGTGACACTGCAGTGCCACTCCTAAATGGGCCCGGTGTTTGTGTCGGCCACTAGGGTCGCTAATCTTACTCACACAGTCAGCTACCTCATTGCGCCTCTTTTTTTCTTTGCGTCATGTGCTGATTGGGGAGGGTTTTTTGGAAGGGACATCCTGCGTGACACTGCAGTGCCACTCCTAAATGGGCCCGGTGTTTGTGTCGGCCACTAGGGTCGCTAATCTTACTCACACAGTCAGCTACCTCATTGCGCCTCTTTTTTTCTTTGCGTCATGTGCTGATTGGGGAGGGTTTTTTGGAAGGGACATCCTGCGTGACACTGCAGTGCCACTCCTAAATGGGCCCGGTGTTTGTGTCGGCCACTAGGGTCGCTAATCTTACTCACACAGTCAGCTACCTCATTGCGCCTCTTTTTTTCTTTGCGTCATGTGCTGATTGGGGAGGGTTTTTTGGAAGGGACATCCTGCGTGACACTGCAGTGCCACTCCTAAATGGGCCCGGTGTTTGTGTCGGCCACTAGGGTCACTTATCTTACTCACACAGTCAGCTACCTCATTGCGCCTCTTTTTTTCTTTGCGTCATGTGCTGATTGGGGAGGGTTTTTTGGAAGGGACATCCTGCGTGACACTGCAGTGCCACTCCTAGATGGGCCAGGTGTTTGTGTCGGCCACTAGTGTCGCTTAGCTTAGTCATCCAGCGACCTTGGTGCAAATTTTAGGACTAAAAATAATATTGAGAGGTGTGAGGTATTCAGAATAGACTGAAAATGAGTGGAAATTATGGTTTTTGAGGTTAATAATAATATGGGATCAAAATGACCCCCAAATTCTATGATTTAAGCTGTTTTTTAGTGTTTTTAAAAAAAAAACACCCGAATCCAAAACACACCCGAATCCGACAAAAAAAATTCGGTGAGGTTTTGCCAAAACGCGGTCGAACCCAAAACACGGCCGCGGAACCGAACCCAAAACCAAAACACAAAACCCGAAAAATTTCAGGCGCTCATCTCTACTTGTAACAGAAAAAAAACAGGTTAGACAGTGTTACTAGGCCACAGTGTAATCAGACAGACAATGTTTTTAGGTACCAATGTGACTAACATGCCTTGCATGCATATAAACAGCAAACAACCTGTTTTGCTAATCGTACTTCCTGGTTGTGCCACCTATATGGATGGGGGAAGGGTAAACCACGGTTGCCGACTTCTGGGCTGCTCTCTCTGGGAGAGAGCAGCCCGTCGGCTCAGCAGGGGGCGGCGGGGGCCTGAGGTGACGTGCCAGGGGGCGGGCCAGAGGCGGAACGGGGGTGGACCAGAGGTGGAATGGGGCGTGGCTTCCGGGCAGCATCATTTAAGCCATGCCCCCCGCTGTGTAATGCCGCGATTACCGGCATTATACAGCAGGGGGCGTGGTTACGATGACGCGATTCAACAAGAATCGCGTCATCACCTGCCCGGACCGCCCACTTTACTCGTTAAGTGGGCGGCGGGCAGGGGGTGACCCCCGTAAATCATGAGACTTGCCTGCTCTTTCGGGGGGCCTGGGAGGGTCACCCGTTTTTCGGGAGCCTCCTGGCCACTCCGGGAGGGTAGGCAAGTATGGGGTAAACGTGAGTGGCAGACTGGAGCTTGGCTGAGGGGATGGAGTTACAGTTCCTGGGTGCAGGGTGCCGTTATTCACCTGTGTAAGTGGAATGTGCTGATCGCGTATCACCAGGTCCCTGTACCAAATCACATATCGCCAGTGTCCCCAGCGTCCCATTCTCACTTTCTAGTGCTAGCACAGGTGACCCAGACAGGGAGCCACGACTGACCTGTCAGGAGCAGCTGAGCCCAAATGTCCTTCCAGGAGTCTCTGGTGAAGACCACTAGCAGAGTACGATTCCACGCCCCTGCTCTGGGTCTTTGCCAACTACCTGTTGCTAGCTTCGTACCCAAAGTATTGTTTCTTCTCTGTAGTTCCGGTTACTATCACCTGAATGCAAAGAAACTATATAAAACCCTCCAGCTTCACATATTCCTCCAACCCTAATCCATCCAGTTCTGAGACAGAGTCGGATGCATAAATATCCCAAATCCTGACAACCAGTGGAGAAGGGATACACAGAATGGCAATTGCTCTCTCGGAAAAGGTCATTTTTATTTTCCTGGCAGCAGCATGTGCGGGATAAACTGAAGCAAGAGATGTCATCATGTCATGTGACACTTGAGCTGACAATTTGTTTGTAAGGAACTCTTTGGGGGATATTCAATGGTTTGAAAAGTCAGTTGTGAGTCTGTTTTTTCCTATCTAATAGACAGACACCCAACCGACTTTTCAAATATTTGAATTCCCCCCTTTGTATCTCTTAAGAGTTTTGTCAGTTTGATAGAAAAAGTTACATAAGACTTAAACCAACATGGCAGGATGACCTGAGCCAGGATTCGGTTCTACATGTAACTCCTAAATTCTGGTATTTCCAGATTTCTGCAAACCAAATGGGCACACCTCTAGAGTCTACGCTTTGGCCCCTGGATGTAGGATTTACTCTGTATGACAGGTGTGATGCTCACACAGAACCCTACAGCGTTTTGCCCAAATGTGTCTTGCTCAGTATACATTAGCTGGATAACCATTAACTAACTCACAGCAACACTTGGCTAAGAGCGGCTTCTAATAACTTTTCTAAAAAAAATAACCATTCCTTTTTTTTTTTTCAGCTTAAAACCTCAAAACACAGGGCACACTCGGCAGGTTCATGAACTTTCATTAATATTGTCGGGAAAAAAAACATGTTACAGACTCTGCATAACACACTTGTTGTGGTTACTGTATGGGTATTGCAGCAAGCCTTACCCGCGGGGCACGTCATGTTTGTTCCAGTACAGGATGTAGTATTGATGCCCACACTCTTTCCACAAGTCAGAGAAAAACATGCAATCAGGAAATGAAAGCAGACAGGTAAGAAGGACAGAACGAGTAGACTGGGTGACAAATATATTATCCTTATAGATTCTATGCCAAAAGTATCACCATTGCTATGTGTGTGCGTGTGTGTATAAATATATATATATATATATATATATTAACCGCATCCCAGATTAATAATAATCTTTTTAATAAGCTGCCAGTGATTTGTTGCATACAAGGATGATGGCAAAACAACATTTTACTCTAATGGACAATACCTTGTGCACTGCAGGTGAGGCAAATGTAACATGTGCAGAGAGAGTTAGATTTGGGTGAGGTGTATTAAAACTGAAATCTAAATTGCAGTGTAAAAATAAAGCAGCCAGTATTTACCCTGCACAGAAACAATATAACCAACCCAAATCTATACCGTCCAACATGACCTTTTCCAGGAGAGACAAAATGCTCTGCTCCAGAACTTCCGTCTTAATTTAGGATTGCCGTCACCTGTTTTGAAACACCTTTGTTATCAATGAACCTGTTCAAAACAGGTGACGGCAATCCTAAATTAAGATGGAAGTCCTGGAGCAGAGCATTTTATCCCTCCTGGAATGGGCCAAGTTGGGAGGTATGCAAATCTAACTCTCTCTGCACGTGTTATATCTGCCCCACCTGCAGTACACACATGGTTTTGTCCAATAGAGGAAAAATTTTGTTTTACAATCAACCTTGAATTAAGCCCATACTCTGCAAAAACATATTAATATCCATTTTTTAGTTCCTTTCCTTTCTTAAATAAAACAAAGAACTATGCTTTTGATACAATATACATAGAATCTAACTCTTCATCCTGAAGGACATAGTAGAAAAATAACTCTACGGACACATGTATTGGGATAGAAAATCGCTTTATAACAGACACCACCTAATGTCTATTCTATACCAAGAAGTTGGTACCAAACAGCATTAACACATTTAGCCAACATAAACAATGGAGGAGGAGTATAAGGAGAATTACACATATTATCCGCCTACTCATATGCTAGCTACAGTAATTACTTTATGCAAATATAATAAGCTATTTAGCTCACTGCACGTCCCTAATATAATTGCTAGGTAGGTGTATTCCTACAATTGAGTTACTTTGTGCATGTTACTTAGGGTTTATGACTTGTAGTCACTCACTGGGGGTAATTCCAAGTTGATCACAGCAGGAACTTTGTTAGCAGTTGGGCAAAACCATGTGCACTGCAGGGGAGGCAGATTTAACATGTGCAGAGAGAGTTAGATTTGGGTGTGGTGTGTTCAATCTGCAATCTAAATTGCAGTGTAAAAATAAAGCAGCCAGTATTTACCCTGCACAGAAACAAAATAACCCACCCAAATCTAACTCTCTCTGCACATGTTATATCTGCCTCCCCTGCAGTGCACATGGGCCCTCATTCCGAGTTGTTCGCTCGCTAGCTGCTTTTAGCAGCATTGCACACGCTAAGCCGCCGCCTACTGGGAGTGAATCTTAGCATCTTAAAATTGCGAACGAAAGATTCGCAATATTGCGAAAAGACTTCTCTGTGCAGTTTCTGAGTAGCTCGGGACTTACTCTGCCAGTGCGATCAGTTCAGTGCTTGTCGTTCCTGGTTTGGCGTCACAAACACACCCAGCGTTCGCCCAGACACTCCTCCGTTTCTCCAGCCACTCCCGCATTTTTCCCAGAAACGGTAGCGTTTTTTCACACACGCCCATAAAACGACCAGTTTCCGCCCAGAAACACCCACTTCCTGTCAATCACACTCTGATCACCAGAACGAAGAAAAAAACCTCGAAATGCCGTGAGTAAAATTCCTAACTGCATAGCAAATTTACTTGGCGCAGTCGCAGTGCGAACATTGCGCATGCGCAATAAGCGGAAAATCGCTGCGATGTGAAGAAAATTACCGAGCGAACAACTCGGAATGACCACCATGGTTTTGTCCAACTGCTAAAAAATTTCCTGCTGCGATCAACTTGGAATTACCCCCACTGTCCAACAATTCAGCATTACTGTAGGTAAAAGAAATGAATCCATGACACTATGGGGGACCATTTATCAATGATCACATTTGCAATGCTGCCTGTGCGTGATATTAACACTCAGGAGCGCATTGCAGAAAGTGATCATATCAGGTGTATGCACCTTGCCGCACAGGCAGGGACAGGGGCTCCGAAATGAGCCCGTCCCAGCGCTGTGCTGAGTTCAGTCCTGGGGCCACTACGCATGCACTGTCAGGGTGACCGCCATGCACAGTGGCCATTTCCCGCGGAGAGTTCTTAGGGAACCCAGCCGGAACTACATCCCACGAAATGTAGCCCATAGGCTACAATGGGCTACAGCAATTAAAATGTTGCGGCAGCTGTGGGGTCCAATATTGGGAATTATGCCAAATTATCTTCAGTAAAGTAAGTAGCAGGTAAATTACAGAATACAGAAGTTCTCATTTCAACCAGACATTAACTATCTCTGCATACTTATATTAAGAGCAAACGGTATGTTATATTTACAGAGAGATGTCAGCAATCACAGTGGGATGGGAACTTATGCATTTACTTTTGTGTGTATTTACTAATGCAGAGTACACGCTGAATAATGTGTGTACCCAGCAAGCTTGCTAGCGATGGAACCTAGGCAGGTTGACGACATTGGCAAGTCCTAGCGAGATGGAATACGATGTCTACGTCGACAGTAACTAGGTCGACACTCTATAGGTTGACCACTATTGGTCAACAGTAACTAGGTCGACAGGGTTTCTAGGTCGACCGGTTCTCTAGGTCGACATGATCTAGGTCAACAGGTCAAAAGGTCGACATGAGTTTTTCCAAAAAAAAAATCCTTTTTTTTTTACTTTTTCATACTTAACGATCCACGTGGACTATGATTGGGAATAGTAACCTGGCACCTTATCCGAAGCATGGCGAGCGAATCGAGCCATGCGAGGGGACACGGTACACTAATTGGGGTTCGCGGTCACTGTACGGAGAAAACGACACCAAAAAAACATTAAAAACTCATGTCGACCTTTTGACCTGTCGACCTAGAACAAGTAGACCTAGAGACCCTGTCAACCTAGCATCCCTGTTGACCTAGTTCCAGTCGACCAATAGTGGTTGACCTAGACACTGTCGACAGAGTTACTATCTACCTTTCATACCACCCCCAGTGAGATTGCTAGCCAGAGGCGAAACTGCTGGAGACAATGAAGTCAGCTGCTGCTGGGCTTCTGCCATAAATGGGGACCTGCTCCTCCATTGTCTTTGGCTCCAAATGCCCACAGCTGATGGCGTATAATGACTCAGACTGACTCATTATACACCTCCCTCCATCGCAAAGACAGCTAATGATGCTGGAGTAGAAGGGAAGGACTGCCGGATTTAAGGGATCCACCTGGCGATTGACTCTGCCGCAGTGTGCAGTGTTCAAGCTGCCGGAGCCTTCTAAATGGTTAATAGGGCCTGACAGCTACAGGTATAGGATCAGGGCACAGCAATCTTTGACCCAGGGTGTGTGTTATGGGCATCCCAATGGATGGATTTAGAGGTCAACTTCACAGAAGACATACAGTACTGGGGGGTTGGGGTTGGTCGGACCTGACGTCAGAATGTGTCGAGGAGAACTGTGATCAAGGGAGCCTGCTCTGGGCCTGCCACTAGATGATTTGTATGACAACTTCCGAGTGGTAACATTGGATTACAGTAGATATACTAGGGGGTTGGGGTCCCAGTCGGACCTTCCTTTGGTGTACGCTGGGCAGAACTTTGACACAGGGAGCTTGTTCTGTGCTTTCCACTGAATGGTTTTGAAACTGAACTTCACAGAGTCAAAATATTGGATCCCAGAACATATACAGTACTTGGAGGTTTGGTCCCAGTCAGACCTTTTATTGGTGTACTCTGGACAGGACTTTGATACAGGGAGTCTGCTCCGGGCCATCCTCTGGATGGATTTGGATGAAAATGTAATGAACTGTAATAACTGACAGAAATAACCATAATTCAATGACCTGAAATAACTGACTGAAATAAGCTTACTGTAAATTAATGTACTAACTGACAAAAAAGGAGGTGGAAAGACAAAAAATGTTGAGTACCCAAATGCCTCGGAATACATCAGTGATAACAAAAGGTAAACTGCTCTCACAATGGAAAAGTGATTATAAAACTGAACAGAAAGGAAAACTGGGGATCAGGGCTACTGGCGACCCCCAGAAACAAAAATGGACAACCACCTCATGGCTGTGTTGGAAGAGCTACGTAGCCACTAATTATTTTTAAAAGCTACTAAATATTTTGAATATACTAACAGTTACATCCAACCAGGGCCGGTCTGCCCATATGGTCCTTCTGGCAAATGCCAGAAAGGCTGTTAGGCTGGTGGGCCGGTTAGGTCACATAGAGAGCCAGGAAGGCCATGTGCAGTGTGTATCTGTCCTACATCCAACTCATTGATGACTGAATAACTGGAAAATATAAACCTAGGCAATGCCAGGTGCTTCAGATAGTATATGTCACACTCTACATTTTGTGTTACTTACCTTGTCATTAATTCCTTTATTAATATAAGTCAGTCTTCCTTTTTTTGTACATTGCTAGTGCCTATGCTTCCTGGTTCCGATTTAAGCAGTTCCAATATGGTCCAGTTGCACAGTCAGCTCCAGCCTGAGTTCAGATCCAGTTCTTATGTATGTGTATTTGTTCTTCATAAGCTCCTACATGGCTTGATGGATCTGAACCAAACTTAGAACACATTCCGTTCATTATCCAACTTTAAAAACTGTCAGGGTTTCAACTAAAAAAAATCCACAGATTTTGGGCCCATTTTCATATATCTTATATATAAAATTCATTGGTCTGTTTGTTTGTCTGGTTATGCATTTGGACACCCCTACATCAATTGGGATTAAACCAATGCAAGGTGGTCCAGTTGGAGTCTGACCAGGTTTTATGGGGGTTAGGGACCCAGACGGACCTCATGGCAGAATTTGCCGGGGCAGAACTTTTACCCAGGGAGCCTGTTCCGGGCTGCCACTGGATGGATTTGGAAGAAAACTTCATAGAGTGGTAACACTGGATCCCAGAAGACATACTAGGTGGTTGAAGTCCCAGTCAGGTCCTCCTGTTGTTATATGCTTGGCAGAACTTTGATCTGGGGAGCCTGTTCTGAGTCTGCCACTTGATAGATTTGGAATAAAACTTCACAGAGTGGAAATTTTGCATCCCAGAAGATATACTAAGAGGTTGGGTTTGGTCGGACTTAAGGTGGTACAGGCTGGGCAGAACTTTGACACAGGGAGTCTGTTCTGGGCCTACCACTGGATGTATTTTGATGAAAACTTTAATGAACTGTAATAACTGACAGAAATAACCATAATTCAATGGCCTTAGATAACTGACTGAAATAACCATAAATCAATGAGTAAAATAACTTATAGTAACGGAGGTGGGAAGACAAAAAATGTTGTGTACCCAAAGCCTTGGAATAGCAACATTGATAACAGAAGGAAAACTTTACACCCATCTCGCAATGGAAAAGTGATTATCAAACAGAAGAGAAAGAAAAGGTAGAATCAATCTACTGATGACACCCCAAAAATGATAACGACACTGGGCAGCCACCTCATGGGTGTGTTGGAAGATCTACTTAGCAACTAATTATTTTTAATATGTTGACAGTTACATACAACTCATTCATGACTAATAACTGGAAAACTTCAACTAGTATAATATATATAGACAACAGTTGCAGTGTAATAAACAAATGTTGGGTTCCAGACCATCTTGGGGTGAAAATACAAGACACTTTCAGGGCACAGGGTGGGGGACGAGTACTGCCATGGACATGTTGGGGTGGGGCAATTTTATTGGAGGGGGACCCACAACTTATTTGCCCCAGGTCCCCCACAAGCCTTAATCTGGCTCAGTTGATTGAAGTGTCATATCTCAGAGCATACATATCCTTCTTATTACTTCTTGGGAGCATGATTCACTTGCAGCAATTGTACGCTGTAACAGTTAAGGTGATTGTAACCAGCCATTGTTGACCACTGCTACTGGTATTTCCCAACTGATGTAGGAGAGTACTGTAGTTGCTGCGGCTACTGGACTCCTTCACTGGCACATGGATCAAATTATATTTATACTGTACGTTTTTGCTATACTTTAGGTGCTGCAGCATCTCTTTGAGGAGGGTGCCAGCTTTGACCACCAATAATCTGGCTCCAGAGAATGAGTAGTTGGAAAGGGACTTGGACCCCAAGAAGGTCCTGTGTCTCCAAGATCCATTTGAATTCAATAGGCTCCATTATAGTATAGGCGTCAGTATAAGTCTGTCGCTGCCAGTAGTGTTAACTTTACTATGGCAGAATGCATCTGCTGGGTTCAGAAGTTGATTTTGTGATCTTTCTTTTGGACCACAAAGGATGGGGAACACTATTTGGGAAACCCTAATGTTAAGTGGACAGCAGGGTAAGAACACATACAGTATTTTAGTTTATTATTCATACTTAATTTTTATATTAAAACCTAGTTTTATAATGGTTTTACTTCAGACGCCCAGTGCATACTGTAGCACTGGGACTCAACCCTTGTGGCACAGGCAGCGACTGGAATTAACTCCATTGGTCCTGTGGCAACCATTTCTCCATATGTAAGGATATAGCCAAGGAGTTAAATAAAAAATCTGATACATTCAAAGGGTAACCATATATATCATAAGTAACTATATATGACAAATAAGTCATTAAATAACCCAGAGTAGAAACAGGGAGGAGCATGTTATTAAGTGGTCTTCAAAACATATCATAGAATTGATAAATGGAAGCCAATGTACTATGGTCCAATTACTCAAACTTCACCATTAGCATAAACGGCAACAAGTTGAAAAAATATATACTGTAACAAAAGTACATATATTTTATATTGCAGAAATTATGGTTAGTGGCTGAAATATTTGGCGACATTCAGATCTGATTGCTGGGCTGCTAATTTTGCTGTCCTGCGTTCAGATAGTCGCTGCCTCCAGGGGGAGTATATATTCGCCGAGCAAGTGTGCAATCCTATGTGTACACCGAGCTGCTAACATCCACTTTGTGCAGTCTCTGCGCAGCCCAGGACTTACTCCTACAGTGTGATCACATCAGGCTATTCGGGGCCGGAGCTGACGTCAGACACCCTCCCTGAAAACGCTTGGGCACGCCTGCATTTTTCCGGACACTTCCCGTAAGCGGTCAGTTACCCCCCACAAATGGCCTCCTCGTGTCAATCACCTTGCGAACGCCCGTGCAATCGGATTTTTCACACCATCCCGTCGCTGACCAGCCATGCCCTTTTTCGCTGTCCGACGCATGCGTGCGCATTGCGGTGCATATGCATGCGCAGTTAGTACCTGATCGCCCGCTGTGCAAAAAGGCACAGCAGCGATCCGATCTGAATGACCCCCATTATTAGGTAAAAACAGAAATATTAAGAATATTCATAGAGGAAAGAGTGTATGCTCCATTATAATGAAATATCTTGGCACTGCTTTAATTGATGATGATGATGATGATGATGATGATGATGATGATGATGATGATGCATCAGTAAGGAAATTGTATATAGTATGTACCACGAAGGTATGTAATTTTGATGTCAATTAAATTTAAAATGTTTATGCTTACTTTCTTGCGAGTAAACAAATAATAGGGCAGTGATTAGTCATGACTGAAGGTTGTATCGTGGTCAGGGCCGGCCCAAGCCTAATTTTTTTTTATATGTCTATATATATATTTTGGCACCCTTAGTGGAATATATAGGGGCGTGGCTTCATGGGGGAAGGGGCATGGCCACAGAATAGTATCAATTTACATTCCACCACACAGTAGACCTGCTAATACACATTACACCCCAGTAGAGTCACTAATACACGTTACAGCCTAGTAGAGCCGCTTATTATACATGTTACACCACAGTAGAGCTGATTATTATACATGTTACACCACAGTAGAGCCGTTTATACACGTTACACCACAGTAGAGCCGCTTATACACGTTACACCACAGTAGAGCCGCTTATACACGTTACACCATAGTAGAGTCGCTTATTATACACGTTACACCACAGTAGAGCTGCTTATTATACATGTTACACCACAGTAGAGCTGCTTATACACGTTACAGCACATAAGAGATGATTATACATGTTACACCACAGTAGAGCCACTAATACATGTTACATCACAGTAGAGCCTCTTATACATGTTACACCACAGTAGATCTGCTTATACATGTTACACCACAGTAGAGCCGCTTATACATGTTGCACCACAGTAGAGCTGTTTATAAACATTACACCACATTAGAGCCGCTTATACATGTTACACCACAGTAGAGTCCCTTATACACGTTACACCACAGTAGAGCTGCTTATTATACACATTACACCACAATAGAGCCGCTCATACATGTTCACCACAATAGAGCCACTTATACACTTTACACCACGGTGGAGCTGCTTATACACATTATGACACAGAAGAGAAGCTTATACATGTTACACCACAGTAGAGTCGCTTATTATACACATTACACCACAGTAGATCTGCTTATACATGCTACACAACAGTAGAGCCGCTTATACACATTACACCACAGTAGTATACACATTACTCCACAGTAGAGCCGCTTATACACGTTACACCACAGAAGAGTGGTTTATACACCTTACACCCCAGTAGAGCTGCTTATACACGTTACACCCCAGTAGAGCCACTTATACATGTTACACCACAGAAGAGTGGTTTATACACGTTACACCCCAGTAAAGCTGCTTATACATGTTACACCACAGTAGAGCTGCTTATACACGTTACACCACAAAAGAGTGGTTTATACATGTTACACCACAGTAGAGCCGCTTATACACGTTACACCACAGTAGAGGCGCTTATACACGTTACACCACAGTAGAGCCACATAGTCATTTATACACATTACACCACAGCAGTATACATGTTACTCCACAGTAGACCCGCTTATACACGTTACACCACAGAAGAGTGGTTTATACACGTTACACCCCAGTAGACCCGCTTGTGCACGTTACACTACAGATGAGCCGCTTATACATGTTACACCACAGTAGAGCCACTTATACGTATTATACCACAGTGTACAATAAGTAAACATTCCAGCCTCTCATTGAGACTGTATCTGCAAGGGTGGAAAAGATTCATGTCTCCGGCTGCAGCCTGGGTCCCAGAGAGTGCAGCCTGAGTCCCGCTGTCCCCGCTGACAGAGAGTGCAGCCTGAGTCCTGCTGTCCCTGCGAGGCCGGTCCAGTCACTGGTAGTCCGGGCTGTTGAGTACAGTGAGTGGGAGGACTGACTCCTCAGCGCGGGCAGGTGGGCAGTGGGGGACTCCCTGTTACAGACTGCAGCAGCACCCTCATCAGTCCGGCGCTCTCTGCAGCCGTGTAGCCAGTGTATGCGTCGGGCCAGGCCTGCATGTGGTGCATTTATATATAAGTAGCCTTGGTACTATATATACTGGGTGAGACCTTTAAAAAACAATATTTTCGAAGAACTAATAAACACTGCGCTTCATATTTAACTGACTACAATGAATGCCCAGGATACATTCTCTCCCAGGATTGAGAGCTCTGATTTTTATGAAAGGAGGGGATTATCTCTCAGGCTCCTCATTTATAACCAGTATGTATTTGTAATATTTTAAGAATATAATTTTACTTTGTGATTTGGGTTTGTTTTGAAGCATTTAGTTACATGTTTTTTTTTAAATTACAATTTACTTTGAGCTTATGCTACTTTCTCTCTTCTCTCTGTTATGTGACCTTCAATATCTGTTACGTGATCTTATACTTCACAGTAGGAGAACATATGAGAACATATGGGGCCAATAGTAATGCCGCGTAAGTTTGGCAGGCGTGCGGTATGTCGGCCGAACTCAGATTTTATTTTTAAAGGAGCAATCATGTACAAGGCATGGTTTAGTCTTGTGCATGATTGCCACTTTAAAAAAATGTCCAAGTTCATCTGACATCCCGCACAGCGGCCGAACTCGGGCGCTATTACATCCGGCGTCTGGAGTGAGTTAAACCTCGAAGGCTGGGGGCGGGCTTGGTGTGAGCAACAGGTGTTAGGATTGATCCTATAGAAATGTAGTTTGTGGGATGAGTTTTAATTTTGGAGGTAGTTTGAGGATGGGTCAGCCTCTTTTTGCTTTGTCTTGGACAGGGTAAGTTCTCTTTGTAAGAGCTGTGCTTTGTTGTTGCGTTGTTACTGTTTTTTTGTGTATTGAGCTAGTAAGGAGCTTAGGCAGCATAGCATGAGAGTTTAATAAGTGCTTCCCACGTTTGATGCAGTGCGCGTCCCTCTCTCCCCATTGTTTCTTTTGTGTCCTTTGTCCCTATTGCATGATGGCCACTATTCCCGGACTCCACCACTCTCCTCGGACCCCCGCACAGCACTGGTCTGAAGACAGCAGTGACAGGGTCACTCCAGGGGCCCAGGATTAAAGGGCGCAGTCAGCCCACTGGTGTATTTATAATGGGTGCAGTTTGTGCGGTGCACACTACCTCCTGAGTCCAGGTAGGGCCCACACTGCACCATTTTTGAATACTTCCCCCTCCAGAGTCCAGCATCAATGGCAGCACCCCACTGCAGAAACTGCCAGGAAGAGTGACGACCACACTTAGTTCAACAGTCATTAGATCGACCACTATTGGTCGACATGCATTAGGTTGACAGGGTTTTTAGGTCGACATGGTCCCTAGGTTGACATGTTCTAGGTTGACATGACAAAAGGTCGACATGAGATTTTAAAAAACTGTTGGTGTTGTTTTCTTCGCAGAGCAACCGGGAACCCTTATCTCGCATGGCGAGCGAGATAAGGGCAAGGTGCCTCGCTCCGCAACCGCTGCGCTCGACACAGGTTACCGTTCCCAATTGCAGGCCACGTGGATCGTAAAGTATGAAAAAGTTCAAAACATTTTTTTTTAAAACAACTCATGTCAACCTTTTGTCATGTCGGCCAAGAACATGTCGACCTAGGGACCATGTTGACCTAGAAACCCTGTCGACCTATTGCATGTCGAGCAATAGTGGTCGACCTACTGACTGTTGACCTAAGTGTTGTCGACCTAAAGACCATATTCCATTGCAGCTTTTCCCTGATGCAGCTGTATCTTTGAAGTTTGGTTGTTACCTCAATGGATCCTAATGCGTCGACCCTTGGCCTGAAGAATGGTCTTGTAGGGGTTTAACCAAGGACCTCTTGCTTCTGGAGTTGTTCCCAATCATTGTGACATTGGAGGTCTGGGGTGTGTTTCTCTATAATCACAGCATCTTGTTCAGATGTGACAATCTGGGCATGTTGTATGTGATTAACAATCCATGGGCTATAAGTAGCTGCTGGTGTTGCAGGTGCTGGTGCAGCTCGTGCTGCCTTGTATGTGGTGCAATGTTCTATTTTGAGTGCAACACGTCTCTGGAACATATAACAGGATTGCTGATGCATTGTTGCATTGTCAGTTGGAGAGGTTTCAATCCTTGGCACTGGAGGCTGATGCTGTTGGTGTGCTCTGCCCCTCTTATGTTTTTGCAGGCTATCGAGCTGACTTGCAGGGGTTAGCGGAGTGATCGATTAGCCCTGACACTCTCATGGCTTACCGTCAAGCTTGGAATGAGTGGGAAATTTTTTTCCTGTGGACAGGAGCCTAGAGGTAATACGGGCAACATATGATGCTTTCTCTTCTTTGGCAACTCTATGTCTTTGGTAGGTCTAGAGTGGTTGTTTGTGGTATATCACAGGTATCATTTTTTTAACAAAGAAAAAATGTATCAATGATTTTATCAACAGCTTCCTCCTTGCTAAGACCCTGAAAGGATGGGCATGTCTGGGGCCCATTCTGCCTGGGAGCAGTTGAGGGCGTGACAGTTTCGTTGTTTGAGACACTTTTGTTTGAGTTGGATTTTTCCATGGCTTACCATATGGAGCCTTCTGGATTTTGGAATTGATCACTCCATCCAAATGGAAGGATTCAACCATGGTTTTGTTTTGATATTTTGATTGGTGAGAGGTCCTTACTGTGCCGACTGCAGACGGATTAGGTTGATAGGGGCCGGTGGGTATCATTAGTACCCTCGTTGAATGGCCAGGTTTGTCCGGTGGCATTGGCTAAGCATTATGTAGAAGTTAGGCCCCCCTCTGAGGGCTCATGGCTTCTGCAATAAGTTTTAGAAGCCAATAACTAAGTATAAATATAAGTATAATCCCTTGGTGAGAGTGTGGGCCTCTCACCAAGGGATTTTGGAACTTTTGTGTATTCAGATGACAATATTCAGGCACTAGGTCTTTGAAATTCATCCTCTTATAAGCGTTACATTCATTGAGTTTGAGTTTTTGTTATGTGCTGATCTGCTAATTGTTTCGGTTCCTGCTATTGTTTGTCTATACATCTTCCCCCTGTCCTCCCTACTTGGTGATTTGCTACTCAGCACTGTTGGCATTGTGAATTTGGAGGGATGTGACACTTTTTTACCTGGTCTGATGGACTTAATTTGACTTATTTACAGTTAATTCAGCTAACTGGATTTCAATTCTGCATCCCTCAGCAGGTTTTTAAGTTGTACCTCCAGCCGAGTTTACCTGTGTGATCTTATATCCCAACCACCCCCTCACCCTGCCCCCCCCCCCTAAATTTTGTTTTGTTTCCCTTTCCAATTGTGTCTTTATGTTGCTTCAATTGGTCTGAAGCCTGTTTTCCGTGACATTAACATGCAAATTGTTTTTTTTTGGCAGATCCTTCTTATACTTAAGATGGAATGTTTCTCTTTTATTATCAATTTAACTGTTTTTCTTGTTTTCTAATAGGATTGGTGGGTGATAGGTGCACAGTGTGGATTGTTGGTTACTCTTTCATTTTCTGGTCAGTTAGGTTTATGGCCACGGAAGGGGCATTGTGTTTTCCTTGTTTTCTGGAGGTCTGCTGGTTGGATTATGAGAGGTACAGTATGTTGTGGCTAGACCTCAAGGCACCGCTTTTGGCTCACGTGCATTTGTATGTTTTACCAAAAGTTTTAGTATTGCATTTAGGCTGCAATGACCTGGGAAAGAGTACATCATTGGATTTGTGGTGTTCTATGGTGGAAGATTTGACTAGTATTGCGGAGGCTTGGCCATTCTGCACTATGGTTGTTTTTTTATAGTGCCGCGGTTGATCTGGCAGGTTGTGATCGATGGTCAGGCTATTGAGGAAGCCAGGAACAAGGTTAATTCTCCTGTGTCTACGTGGGTTTTGACTCATGGTGGTGCGCCACAATAGAATTAGATTTCATTATTTGTATCTGTTTTGGCATGATGGAGTTCATTTGTCTAAGGAAGCTATGATCATTTTTCTGGAGGATCTGTTTTTGTACGTGGCTTTGGTTGTGGTGGTGGTGCAGAGATTCCGTAACCAGTCCTTCACTTTTGGCAGGAAAATACTGCAGGTTACCTGTTGGGGGTGGAAAGCAGTTTGAAGTAGAATGAGTTAATGATTTGAGTGTGCTCACCTTCATTGACTGTTATCTGCTAGATCACCTTACCGGGAGGAGTGTCATCACCCTTCCAGGTGGGTTGTCAAGGTAGAAGGTTCGAGTGAATATCTTTGTGATTTTTACTGATTTATGGATAGATATAGTGATGTTAGTTTTGGGGTGTTGTTCATTTCAGCCGTTCTTTCTTTGCTACCATATTTTAACTTTTATGCTTTAATCTTTATTTCTTACAGGTTTAAAGTTTATAGCTCATTTAACAAATACTTTAGCTAGCGGTTTCTGCCAAATTCATGTATCCATGTTGTTATTCTTATATATGGTGTATGTTAGGTATCGCTGATGCACACTCAGGAAAAACCTGAGCCGGTCGAAGGTTTATTGGTTCCTTCCTCTTTCAAACTTAGCTTTTCCAATGGACCATTGATAAGTGTTTGGGATTTCTAATCAATTTGTCCGCTGTGCAGATCTGTGTCTACAACTGCTGTCAATGGGGTAAATTTACTAAGATGGGAGTTCTATTTAAGATGGGAGTTCTATTTAAGATGGGATGTTGCCCATAGCAACCAATCAGATTCCAGGTATTATCTTCTAGAAGGTGATAGATAAATGAAAAGTAAAATATGATTGGTTGCTATGAGCAACATCCCATCTTAAATAGAACTCACATCTTAGTAAATTTACCCCATTGTATTTACTACTGAATATCGGACCATACCTGTGCTCAGGCCTGGCGCTACCCGCTCAGCAAAGGGATGCAAAGGAGGTAGGCGCCAGGGTGGAAAGGCGCTCTCCCTGCTGCGCCACCTGTCTCTTCTGTTGCTGCTAACTACTGCACCTGTCACACTGCCAGACAGCGGCGCTGGCAGTTTGAATCCTCCTCCCCGTCCCCTCTTGAAGAAGCTGAAAAATGGGTGGAACTATGTGGCGCTGAGGGTGCGAAGCTACACGGGCCCTAAGGGGGCGGAGCTACAAAGGACCAGTCTGACTCTGCTACAGATCCAGGATTCCTGCCTGCCCGCCAGCCAGATAAGTAAGTAGATGGCAGGGGACTCCCTAAATCTCCCCGCAGCTCCTCAGCTTCCTCTCTTCACTCTTTTATGTGATGCAACACCCCCAGGTCTCCTGCAGCTTCTCCGTTCTCCTCCCCCTGCTTCCACTAGCTGGGCTAGATAGAGGCTCCCAGAGCTTCCCCAGCTGCTCCTACCAACCCCATGTGTGCCTCTTCCCATGTGCCTCTGCTCCTACCCACCCCATGTGTGCCTCTTCCCATGTGCCTCTGCTCCTACCCACCTCATGTGTGCCTCTTTCCCATGTGTCTCTGCTCCTACCCACCCCATGTGTGCCTCTTTCCCATGTGCCTCTGCTCCTACCCAGCTCGTGTGCCTCTTTCCCATGTGCTGCTGCGCCTACCCAGCCCATGCGTGCCTCTTCCCATGTGCCTCTGCTCCTACCTACCCCATGTATGCCTCTTTCCCATGTGCCTCTGCTCCTACCTACCCCATGTGTGCCTCTGCTCCTACCCACCCCATGTGTGCCTCTTTCCCATGTGCCTCTGCTCCTACCCAGCTCATGTGTGCCTCTTTCAAATGTGCCTCTGCTCCTAGCCTCCCCATGTGTGCCTCTTTCTCATGTGCCTCTGCTCCTAGCCTCCCTATGTGTGCCTCTTTCTCTATATCCCTATGTGTGCATCTGCTCCTAGCCTCCCCATGTGTACCTCTTTCTCATGTGCCTCTGCTCCTAGCCTCCCCATGTGTGCCTCTTTCTCTATATCCCTATGTGTGCATCTGCTCCTAGCCTCCCCATGTGTGCCTCTTTCCCTATATACCTATGTATGGCTCTGCTCCTACCCACCTATATCAACTATGTTTCTGCTTCTCCCCCTTCTATGCCTCAGTCCTCTTTCGGTTATAGCTAAAATCAAGTTGGAGAAAGGACCTCTGATGCCTCCAGGGGGAGGAGCCATACCCGAACAAGGTACCCGAAATGTACCCTTGCGGGCTCGCATCGCTCGCCATGCTTAGGGCTCATTGGCTCGCTCTGCTCCGCTGGCCAACGGGTTGCTAAAGGTAGTAGTTGGTGGCGCCTAGCTCCTCCCCCTGATGCCAGAGGTCCTTTCTCCAACTTGATTCTAGCATCTACCGTCCTCTTTCCCATCAGTGCCTCTGCTCACTTTCATGTATTTATCTTTAGTACATTCTCCATCTGTGTCTCTGTCCCCTCTTTCTGTGTCTCTGAACCCCCCCCCCCTCCCCGTGCCTCTGCTCTCTATGCCATCTGTACCTCTGCCACCACGTTCAGTAGTCCCTCTGCCCCCCCTCATGTGTGAACAACAGACAGAGAGGAGGGGGGTGCAAATCCCCACCCCTAAAATCCCTTCCGCACACTGAAAATTACCTGTAACCATCCCTGAACCTATCTGGTAATAAAATTCAGAGAATTAGTCACAAATGTTTGCAAACACATGTTTAGCTGCTGGCCACGTCACGGCTTCTCCGATACAGCAGTCCTAACCTACATAATAGCAGTGCCCACATAGGGCCATGTAATTTGTCACAGTAGGCCTCATGATAAAGGCTATTACTAAAACACTTCCAGACACAGAGCTAACTTACCCAGGAGCCACCCCTCATGTGTGACTCTGCCCCTTTACCCATCTGTACCTCTGCTACCTCCTCATGTGTGCCTATGCCTCCCCTCCCCCCCTCCATGGCTGGCAGCTGCCATCAGAAGAGGCGCAGAACAACAGACGTAAGACAGCACCACATAATCCATCTGAGGCATGTCATTGAGCATCAGTTTCTATTAATAATTTTAGATTTCTATTTTGTCTTTGTGTGTGTGTATATATATATATATATATATATATATATATATAAAAATGAACTACTATAGTACAGATGTAGCCATGCAGAATGCTGTGATACAACATGCCACATCGCAGTAAGATGAGCAAGGCTACATCTGTATATTTGGATGCGTATCGGGATATTGGCGCCGGGTATCCCGGCGGTTAGCATCCCGACCGCTGGATCCCTGCGGCGGAATGCCGGCGGGAGGAGGGGTCGAGCGCAACAAGCCCCTTGCGGGCTCGGTGGCGACTTGCGATCTACACGGGTTCTATTCACACTCTAAGGGTGTCATGGACACTAGCAAGTGGGAATAGTCCATGCTAGTTGGCATGCCTACCATTGGGATCTAGAGGGGGTGGGATGTAGGGGGAGGTAATGTGACTGAACTACATCCCGTATATTTATATATTATATTATTATTATAACATTTTACCAGGAATGTGTGCGCAAACACCCTAGCACCGGCCCTGCCTGTGTTCTTGGCTTTTTCCTTTTGTAACTGATATAGATGAGAAATATGGATCTTTAAGAAGGAAATGATACAGAAACAACGTTATCTTTGGTAAAATTTAGGTTAGTGAGAATTTTTAACATTAATGAAACCCATTCAGGCATTCCAGACATGAAATAGCCATTATATGGGGGCATTTCCACTATATAATAGTCCAGATTTGTTCTTATTCCTTTGTCTGTTCTATGTGAATACTGTAAGTGGTTAAAGATATCTTATAGTACAGTATATTTGCTGTGTAGTGTCCTATGGGGGTAATTCCAAGTTGATCGCAGCAGGAAATTTTTTAGCAGTTGGGCAAAACCATGTGCACTGCAGGGGGGGCAGATATAACATGTGCAGAGAGAGTTAGATTTGGGTGAGTTATATTGTTTCTGTGCAGGGTAAATACTGGCTGCTTTATCTTTACACTGCAATTTAGATTGCAGATTGAACTCACCACACCCAAATCTATCTCTCTCTGCACATGTTACATCTGCCTCCCCTGCAGTGCACATGGTTTTGCCCAACTGCTAACAAAGTTCCTGCTGCGATCAACTCAGAATTACCCCCATTATACGTTGTAGTGTCCTGTATCAGCTCTCCTTATAAGATGATTTTATAATATAAATGGCTTATTTGTACCAATTATTCTTGTCCGGATACCTGGGTGAAGAAGGTATATTGTGGCCTTCTGGCTCTTTTGATGTTTAGATCTCTTTGTTACTGTACAGTAGGTCACTCTTTTGTTCTGTAGAAGTGAACAATCTCACTGTACAGAAAAGTGTATTGTCCATTATTAACTTAATGTATGGGAATCATGTTAGTGCTAGTTTAATTCTAAACACTGTGCTGCTGCTTTGTCCTGCTCCACCCTCCCACCCAACCACTCTGTTGCTCATTACCCCCCCCCCCTCCACACACACACACACACACACACACACACACACACACACACACACACACACACACACACACACACACACACACACACACACACACACACACCCTGCCCCCATACTTACTGTACATCAATCCCAGGATAGCACCCCATCTCCCACTACACAAGCATGTTGGAGCAGGGATAGAACATACAGAATTGTTATATACAGTAGATATTCTGTTTGTCATGGTTGCTCAGTAATATCTGCCGTTTCCTAGTTTGTCCCAGCATTGTCATCCATCTTTAAAGTGATGTCTACATCGTTAAACTTTAATTCAAACTATGTAACTTTTTTTTTCTACTGTTTTATTTTCAGCTCTAATTATTAATCTCAAACTTTAAAAATACAAAGTAGACATTTTAAAACGTTTTAAAAAAAGATAAAAAAAATATTTTTTAACTCACAAACTTTTTGCTCATTTAAAGTTGTTCACGTTTTAGAGATAGAACTAAGGGGGTAATTCAGATCTGAGCGCAGCAGCAAATTTGTTAGCTAATGGGCAAAACTATGGAGGTCATGCCGACCTGATTGCGCGCTGCTGTTCATCTCAGCGCAGCGTTCAGGTCAGAAGTGTGCATGCGCCGGCGCATGGCTGACAGCCGACGGCTGTCGTTGCCTAGCGATCGCCTCTGCCTGATTGACAGGCAGAGGTGGTCGCTGGGCGGGAGGGGGCGGCATGGCGGCATTTGGCCACCATTTTGTGGGCGCAGTCCGGCCATCGCAGGCGTGGCCGGACCGTGCGGGGGGGCGGGCCGCAGTGGCTGCGTGACATCACACGCAGCCGCTGGGACCAAGGCAGCGACAAGTAGCTCCCGGCGAGCACACGAAAGCTGCGCTGGCTGGGAGCTACTCCTGAAGTACAAAAACATTGCCGCTGAGAGATGCTTTTGTACTTCAACGACGGGGCAGGGTCAGACATGTGGAGCGGGCTAGCCCTGTGCTGGGCGTCCCCCTGCATGTCAATGTGGATGATCGTAGCTGTTCTATATTTAGCACAGCTACAATCAACTCAGAATCACCCCTTATATGCACTGCACGTGGGGCAGATGTAACATGTGCAGAGAGAGTTAGATTTGGGTGGGTTATTTTATTTCTGTGCAGGGTAATACTGGCTGCTTTATTTTTACACTGCAATTTAGATTTCAGTTTGAGCACACCACACCCAAATCTAACTCTCTCTGCACATGTTACATAATTCCGAGTTGTTCGCTCGCTAGCAGATTTTAGCAGCATTGCACACGCTAGGCCGCCGCCCTCTGGGAGTGTATCTTAGCTTAGCAGAATTGCGAACGAAAGGTTAGCAGAATTGCGAATAGAAAATTCTTAGCAGTTTCTGAGTAGCTCGACACTTACTCCTACACTGTGATCAACTCAGCCCGTTTCGTTCCTGGTTTGACGTCACAAACACGCCCTGCGTTCGGCTAGCCACTCCCCCGTTTCTCCAGACACTCCCGCGTTTTTTCCTGGCATGCCTGCGTTTTTCCGCACGCTCCCAGAAAACGTCCTGTTTCCGCCCAGAAACACCCACTTCCTATCAATCACACTCTGATCACTTCAACGATGGAAATTCTTCGTTCGGACGTGAGTAAATCTACTAAGTTTTGACCTAAAATACTTAGCGCATGCACACTGCGTACCATGCGCATGCGCATTTTCGCCTTAATCGCTCCATTGCGAAAATCGTCAACGAGCGAACAACTCGGAATGACCCCCATGGTTTTGCCTATTAGTTAACAAATTTGCTGCTGCGATCAACTCTGAATTAGGCCCTAATACAAAAAAATTGCTACTGCAATAGCAATAGTAAAAGGAATGATACGATTACTGTGTAGACCAAAACTTCCACTGGGAGCATAAGCATTAGCATTACAGGAGTATTCACTTTTAGTGTTAGATGACATCATCTCGGTGCCCAGGGAACAAATATTTTCAGTAGCACAACCACGGCTATAGTCTGAAAAACATGAATAATATATATAATAATGTTGAAGAATTATAGAAATTTGTTTAATAAATAAATGTATACAGAGGTTAGGAAAGAAATACTGTAGCTCTTTAAAAGTAGACTTTCTATCTAAACAATAATGGGACTCATATAGAGTTGTATGGAATTTTTGTTTAAATCGCAAGCACACTATGGGTAAAATCTTCCGATCCCTCCTCAGCAGCCTGGTGGTTCCTCACCTCACACCTGTGTCTAAAGCCCCCCCATGCAGGAGTTACATGTGCTGTAACTGGGTGGTCTTCTGTTTGCCGGCGGTCGGGCTCCCGGCGCTCAGTATACCGGCGCCGGGAGCCCGACAGCCGGAATACCGACAATTATTTTCCCTCGTGGGGGTCCACGACCCCCATAGAGGGAGAATAAAATAGTGTGGCGCGCGTAGCGCGCCACCGTGCCCGTAGCGTGGCGAGCGCAGCGAGCCCGCAAGGGGCTCATTTGCGCTCGCCAAGCTGTCGGTAAGCCGGCGGTCGGGCTCCCGGCGCCGGGATGCTGGTCGCCGGGAGCCCGACCGCCGGCCAGCCGTAGTGAACCCCTGTAACTCACACATTACTAGCAGCCTCAGACCTACTCATATTTGCTCAGACAGCAAAAAATATTCGATGTTCCGGAAATTGCGTATGCATCTGCGAATGATTAGCGATCTGTGACGCATTCGCAAACTTGCAAGGGGCGATTTTATTTCCGGTCAGGGCGGGGCCTTTCTACTCGCAGACAACTGCAACTTTTCAGAATAGCGATCGATCATGAATTAGGCCCAGAATCCAGAACTATAGAGATAGCTACAGTATTACTATACTGTAAGCTCTTTGCTGGAACAACTACTTATCGGAGCCACTGTACCGGCAACTATTGCATATCCGGTTTAGGTAACACTAATGTAATGGAAGAAAACTGTAATAACAATTTGTCCTCATAGGGTGTTGCCTCGATACGTACACACGGATGCATGCAGGGGCGGATCCAGAAGAAAATGAAAGGGGGGGCACTATTATAGGGGAACGGTAATAGTTATATTTACATGCACCTAAGGCACGCGTGTTCCCAGATAAGGGGTGTGGTATCTCAGGGGGCGTGGCCTCACAGAATACGCCATCAGGTAATGAATGGCTGTAGGAGCGCATCCCTGCTGGTTCAATGCCAATGTTTCACCCTGATGAAAAGGCTGATTAAGCCTTGAAATGTTGATCACCTGTTTCATTAGTTATTGGAAGCTGGAAGGCACCCCAGCACAATATAATTATTATAGTGTTTAGTTGGTGGTGGCAGGTGCTGCATACCTTGTTTTGGGCACTGCTCTGAGACTCAGACTGCAAGAAACGAACTGCCCATCTTTGATTAGCAGAAGCAGCCAGCTGGCAGTGGGAGAGGTAGGTTGTGGTGTGAGCGGGGGGCCTCCCCATTGGTTACCACACAGACTTGCTGTTTGAGCTGCGGCGGGTCCTAGTGCCTGCCGGCTCTTTTATCAAATCTGACTGATGGAAATAGCAGTAGTGCTGCTGCTGTTCTCCTTTTGAAAGAAATAAGAAGTCAGAAATAACAGGGGAGCACGGGCCCGAATGCCCCCCCCCCCCCCCCCCCCGGATCCGCCTATGGATGCATGCATAGTGGCAACCCTATGCAGCGTATGCTCACACTCGCAGTTTTGCTATTCACTGTGAATGGATTGTCACATGTACGCATCGATGCAACAACAAATGAGGACACATCTGTGTAATGACATGTATAGTAAACTCCTGATGAAGAACCTTGATTATAAATGACATAAATTTGTTATATAAATTCTATAAAGAGTGTTGTTTTTTTATCTTGTTAAAAGAGGATTACACTAAGCAGGGCAGGGGTGGCAGGGGAGGCAGGGGTGGCAGGGGTGGCAGGGGAGGCAGGGGAGGAAGTGCATCCACTGTCATTAATGATTACAATAATACAAAGATACTTATGACACATTCTGTGTCATAAGTAAATGCTTTATATTATTTTATTCATTCTTTCATTGTAAAAACAGGTTTAAATTAATGTACGAGGCACCGAGAGCGGTGCCTCCCGCGGACAATAATAAAGGATCGGAAGCGGGGGGCGGGGCTAAGAAATGGGCAGTAAAAAGCCCATTTAAAAAGCACTGTAAGCGGCAATAGTGTGAGTGCCTCAGTGACAGGGGCGTGCTTTCAGCTCATATGAAAGCACGCCCTGTCACTGAGGCAGATATGATTGGGCACCAGAATCACAGCTCTCCCTGGGAATCTCCACCCTGAGAGAGGCCCCTGCACCAGTGCACCTGTTCCCATGGACTGCTCATCTGAGTCACCTCTCATTGATTGCCGGGTCCCGCCCTCACTGCTGCCGGGATTGACCAATGCTCCAGGTAAGGGCCAGCGTCAGGGGCACCGCAGCCCGACATACTCCACCATCCTCCGCCCTTCCACATGTCAGTGTCCGCGCCCCTGTAGAGAGCCGCTGTAGAGTTCCGGATGTCCCGCCATCTCCTGTGTCCGTGCTGAGCGCTGCTGTGTACAGACCATAGGCTGCCCTGCGCTCTGTGTTTCAGATAGCAGGGCAGCACATGGTCCGTACACAGCAGCGCTCAGCACGGAGATGTGCGCACTGTGCCAGAGTATAAGGGTGGGGGGGGGGGGCAATTACTCCATACGTGCCAGGTGAAAAGGGGAGGGGGGGTCATTACTGGATATATGCTGGGGCATAAGGGGAGGGGGGTGGTGATTAATAGATATGTGCTGGGGTATAAGGGGAGTGGGGGGTGATTACTAGATATGTGCTGGGGTATAAGGAGAGGGGGGGGGGTGATTACTAGATATATGCTGGGGTATAAGGAGAGGGGGGTGGTGATTACTAGATATGTGCTGGGGTATAAGGAGAGGGGGGTGGTGATTACTAGATATGTGCTGGGGCATAAGGGGAGGGGGGTGGTGATTACTAGATATGTGCTGGGGTATTAGGGGAGTGGGGTGATTACTAGCTATGTGCTGGGGCATAAGGGGAGTGGGGGTGATTACTAGATATGTGCTGGGGTATAAGGGGAATGGGGGTGATTACTAGATATGTGCTGGGGTATAAGGAGAGGGGGGTGGTGATTACTAGACATGTGCTGGGGCATAAGGAGAGGGGGGGGGGTGATTACTAGATATGTGCTGGGGTATAAGGGGAGTGGGTGTGATTACTAGATATGTGCTGGGGTATAAGGGGAGTGGGGGTGATTACTAGACGTGTGCTGGGGTATAAGGGGAGTGGGGGGATTACTAGATATGTGCTGGGGCATAAGGGGAGTGGGGGTGATTACTAGATATGTGCTGGGGTATAAGGGGAGTGGGGGTGATTACTAGATATGTGCTGGGGTATAAGGGGAGAGGGGGGGTGATTATTAGATATGTGCTGGGGTATAAGGGGAGAGGGGGGTGATTACTAGATATGTGCTGGGGTATAAGGAGAGGGGGGTGATGATTACTAGCTATGTGCTGGGGCACAAGGGGAGTGGTGGTGATTACTAGATATATGCTGGGGTATAAGGGGAGGGGGGTGGTGATTACTAGATATGTGCTGGGGTATAAGGAGAGGGGGTGGTGATTACTAGATATGTGCTGGGGTATAAGGAGAGGGGGGGGGTGATTACTAGATATGTGCTGGGTTATAAGGGGAGGGGCATGATGATTACTTGATATGTACTGGGGTATAAGGGGAGGGGGGGGTGATTACTAGATATATGCTGGGGTATAAGGGGAGGGGGGTGGTGATTACTAGATATGTGCTGGGGTATAAGGAGAGGGGGGTGGTGATTACTAGATATGTGCTGGGGTATAAGGAGAGGGGGGTGGTGATTACTAGATATGTGCTGGGGCATAAGGGAAGTGGGGGTGATAACTAGATATGTGCCGGGGTATAAGGGGAGTGGGGGTGATTACTGTGGGGGTGATTACTGTGTGTGTGTGTGTGTGTTGCAGTGGCATACGGTGAGGTCAGTGGTTGGTGAGGCATGTCCGCTACCACTGCCGCTATAGCCAGTGCCTGCTACTGTACTGCCGCCCATGCCAGCTGCCAATGCCTGCTAAAGTCTCCCCGACACCTAATTCCCAGTCCAGTGCCACCTCCAATGCCCGCGAAGTCTGAGAAGCAGCAGCAGCCAGGTCGGGTTAAGGAGAGCAGTAGAGGGTCTGCCTGGAAGCGGGATTACAGAATAAGGGGAGGGGGGTGGTGATTACTAGACATGTGCTGGGGCATAAGGAGAGGGGGGTGGTGATTACTGGATATGTGCTGGGGTATAAGGGGAGGGGGGGTGATTAGTGTGTGTGTGTGTGTGTGTGTGTGTATGTGTTGGGGTAAAAGATGAGGGGGGGTGATTACTGTGTGTGTGTTGGGGTATAAGAGGAGGGGGGATTACTGTGTGTGTTGGGGTATAAGAGGAGGGGGGGTAATTACTGTGTGTGTGCCGGGGTATAAGGAGAGGGAGACGATTACTACCACTGTCTTTATCAACCGGCCTGCAGCTGTAATCCCACTTCCAGGCAGACCCTCCACTGCTCTCTTTAACCTGCCCTGGCTCCTGCTGCTTCCCAGACTTTGCAGGCATTGGCGGCGGCATTGGACTGGGAATTCGCTGTCGGGGCGACTTTAGCAGGCACTGGCAGCTGGCATGGGCGTCCGTACAGTAGCGGGCACTGGCAGTGGCCATAGCGGCGGTGGTAGAGGAAATGCCTCACCAGCCACTGACCTCAGCGCACGCCACTGCTTTATAGACTCCAGTCTTCCTGTTCTCCAGGGAGGCTAAATGCCCTAAACCAAGATGGCTACTGAGATCTCTACTGGGCATGTTCAGGAGCCATCTTGAGGCTGTACAGAACTGTGAAGCGTGATATGGTGGGAGGCAGAAGTCTCCCGCTTGGCTCCTATGAGACACCTGCGATAACCTGCTGTTATAAAGCGTTTCCAGAATCCCCACTCCACTCAAGCTCCACTCCATCACTAGTGTACATATAACAGTGAGTACGGCTGTACCTGCAATCTATTAATAAACCAACACTACTGGTTAAGTAACAGTCCAGTTACTGGGCTGTTCATAATTGAGCTAACTGCTGGTGTGTTCCTATAGAACTCTGCAATATCATTATCAACACCTGCACGCACATCATTTCCGATACCTCTATGTAACATTGGGTTTGCGACTGTAGAAATAAACAGTTTTCAAAATAGTATAAACGGATGTTAACATTACCAAAACCATTTTGAACCTGGAGAATGCAACTGTTTTCATTTCCAGTGCAGCTCAAGGTATCCTGACTGTTACACCACCCAGTTGTTGGAAACAGTTCCTGGCACGTTGTGCAGACCACTCCATTTGGCTGCAAGTTGTCAACAGGTACTATAAAGGATGATAATAAGAACATGATGTGAATATGCCTCACTGCCTTGAGCCTAATTAAGCAATAAAAAATAACACATTGAATCACTAAAGAAATGCCAGGACATTGCTAATTACGTAATAATTCTAAGAACAAATTGTCTCTATAGATGTGTCCTTATCCGCAGTGTTTGGTGCACCACGGACCTTGCGACTTAGCTACTTTAAGCATAGATTAAGCATAGATGAATGCGCAACAGTTGGGAGAAATTGAGGGATACAGATTGCATCTGCGTTAGCAGTGGTGCAGGCAGTATGGGAAGGGGAAGTGGGGCTGGGTGGAGGATGAGAGAGCAAGAAGAGACAGAAGCAGTAGGGAGAGATTTAGGGATACAGACCAAAGTTGCGATAGCAATGAAGCAGGCAGTGCGGGAAGGAGACGGAGAACAGGGCCGTGGAAGCATAGGAAAATGCAGGGAGGGGGTTTCTGGTTGCCCGGAAACCCTCCTCCTCTTGTTAAGTGGCTCAAATTATGACAATTGCAATGGTATATAATACACCTACTGCACATGCCCAGTGGTAGCAGCTTTTTTTACAAAGTTTGCTGTGGTTGTGGTTCTGAGTCCTCAATCAGTGCATTGAACCAGAGAGCAGCTACCAGGAAGAAGAAACAGGAGCCTTACCATGAGGTGGGAGAATGTGTGCTTAGAAAGTGCACTACTGGTTCTATTATATTTGTGTATTTATTTATTATGGGATGTTTAACCTTTTCCTGGCAACTTTTTTATATTATTTAAATATGTTTGATACAGCCTATACTACTACCATCTGTAGTGTTAAATATTAATACTGCATTCCGTGCTCCACAGAGTGGGAGATTGTGGATTGCATTTTGGAAACCCCCCTCTAGAAATCCTGCGTTTAGTACTGGGAGGGGGTGACAGAGCTCAGGGAAAGTGCAGGAGGGAAGAAGGTAGGTAAGGTGAAAGGGAATCCGAGGAGGAGGCAGAGGTGAAAGGATGTGCCACAGTATGGTGGATACAGGGACGGCCGATGAGAATATGGTGCACCAGGAATGCCTGCTGCCTCTTGTATCCAATGCTGATGGAACTGCTCTGCGGCATAGGGCACTCAGGTACAAGATGAATGCAGGGAGCCGGCCTAGAGAAGGTGGAACTCAGCACCCAGGAAAGGCACGCAGCAGCACAGCACTGCCAGCTGTAATGTATATCAGTAGCAGAGCGCCTGACAGAGAAGGAGCCAGACACACCACTATGTCTATATTACACACTGCAGAGGGCAATAGGCACATACAGATCGTGGCAGTGGCCAGTTACGCCCACAGAGTATCTTTACTGTGTGTGGTGCACTGACTGCACCACCACAGTTATGGCCCTACTCCCATACACTGAACACTTGAGTGTAGATTTACTAAAGCTTCTACAAATTATAAATGGTGATGTTGCCCATAGTATCGAATCAGATTCTGTCTATCATTTTCTAGGATGCAATAAAGAAATGTTAGCTAGAATCTGATTGGTTTCAATTGGCAACACCACCATATTTCATTTTTAGATGCTTTAGTAAATCTTCCCCAAGGTCTTGTACTTCTGTGTGCAACTAAGTTGCAAATCTGTGTAAAAAAAAGATTCCAATATAAACAGCCGTGGATATGTCTGGAAGCAGGCACCTTACTAATGGAGCTATTTGATCTGGTATATGAAGCATGAGAATTCTAACTATATGAGGTTACTTCTCTGACAATTACAAGTAACTTCATATAGTTAGAATTTTCATGCTTCCTATACAGGAGCAAATATCTATATCAGTAAGGTGCATGCTTCCAATGTAATAGGTCCTGGGTTCTAATCCTGGGTATTACTGCTAAAAAATGCGTGATTTAAAATATAGTAACATAGTTACATGGTCAGTGAGGTTGAAAAGAAGCAAAATGCCCATCAGGTTCAACCTGTATTCTGTGTTAAGATGTTCATCTTATAATGCGTGTGCTGGAGTAATGGTTTAGTACCAATTGACAGCAATGATTCCTACCACTCCCAGATAATTTAATATCAGTATGTTAAATGCTATAGATCTGGATACATTTACAGTTAGAAATTTGTCCAATACGTTTTTAAATGCATTTACAGAGTCCGCCATTATTACCCTCTCCAGCAGGGAGTTCCAAATCTTAATTGCCCTTACTCTGAAGAACCCTTTCCTATGTTGTGTATGGAATTTCTCTGACGTCCTAGTGGATGCTGGGAACTCCGAAAGGACCATGGGGAATAGCGGCTCCGCAGGAGACTGGGCACAACTAAAGAAAGCTTTAGGTCACCTGGTGTGCACTGGCTCCTCCCACTATGACCCTCCTCCAAGCCTCAGTTAGATTTTGTGCCCGGCCGAGGTTGGATGCACACTAGGGGCTCTCCTGAGCTTCTAGAAAGAAAGTATAGAATTAGGTTTTTTATTTTCAGTGAGACCTGCTGGCAACAGGCTCACTGCAGCGAGGGACTAAGGGGAGAAGAAGCGAACCTGCCTGCTTGCAGCCAGCTTGGGCTTCTTAGGCTACTGGACACCATTAGCTCCAGAGGGATCGACCGCAGGCCCAGCCTTGGTGTTCGGTCCCGGAGTCGCGCCGCCGTCCCCCTTACAGAGCCAGAAGCAAGAAGAGGTCCGGAAAAGCGGCGGCAGAAGACATCAGTCTTCACCAAGGTAGCGCACAGCACTGCAGCTGTGCGCCATTGCTCCTCATACACACTTCACACTCCGGTCACTGAGGGTGCAGGGCGCTGGGGGGGGGGGGCGCCCTGAGCAACAATAAAAACACCTTGGCTGGCAAAAATACCACAATATATAGCCCCAGAGGCTATATATGTGGTAAATACCCCTGCCAGAATCCAGAAAAAAGCGGGAGAATAGGCCGCGGAAAAGGGGCGGAGCTATCTCCTTCAGCACACTGGCGCCATTTTCTCCCTCACAGCTCCGCTGGAAGGAAGCTCCCTGGCTCTCCCCTGCAGTCTACACTACAGAACAGGGTAAAAAAGAGAGGGGGGGGCACTAAATTTAGGCGCAGTATATATATATATATATATATATATATATATATATATAGAAAAAAGCAGCTATAGGGGACATAATTCAGTTAGTCCCTGCATTATATAGCGCTCTGGTGTGTGCTGGCATACTCTCACTCTGTCTCCCCAAAGGGCTTTTGTGGGTCCTGTCCTCTGTTAGAGCATTCCCTGTGTGTGTGCGGTGTGTCGGTACGGCTGTGTCGACATGTTTGATGAGGATAATGATGTGGAGGCGGAGCAGATGCCTATAGAAGGGATGTCACCCCCTGCGGGGCAGACACCTGAGTGGATGGTTTTATGGAAAGAAATGAGTGCACGTATAGACTCTTTACACAAAAAATTTGACGACATGCCAAATGCGGGACAGCCGGCTTCTCAGCTCGTGCCTGTCCAGGCGTCTCAAAGGTCATCAGGGGCTCTAAAACGCCCACTACCGCAGATGGCAGACGCGGATGTCGACACGGATACTGACACCAGTGTCGACGACGATGAGTCTAGTTTAATGCCCACTAAGGCCATTCACTGCATGATTGAGGCAATGAAAGAGGTGTTACACATTTCTGATATAAATCCAGGTACCACTAAAAAGGGTATTATGTTTGGGGAGAAAAAACTACCCGTAGTTTTTCCCCCATCTGAAGAATTAAATGAAGTGTGTGAAGAAGCGTGGGCTTCCCCTGATAAAAAATTGGTAATTCCTAAGAAGTTACTAATGGCGTTCCCTTTCCCGCCAGAGTATAGGTCACGTTGGGAAACACCTCCTAGGGTGGATAAAGCACTCACACGTTTGTCTAAAAAGGTGGCACTACCGTCTCCGGATACGGCCGCCCTTAAGGAACCTGCTGATAGAAAGCAGGAGGCTATCCTGAAGTCTGTGTATACACACTCAGGCATTATACTCAGACCAGCTATTGCGTCAGCATGGATGTGCAGTGCTGCGTGGTCAGATTCCCTGTCAGAAAATATTGACACATTAGACAGAGACACTGTTCTGCTAACCATAGAGCATATAAAAGACTCAGTCTTATACATGAGAGATGCACAGAGGGAAATCTGCCGGCTGGCATCTAAAATAAGTGCATTGTCCATTTCTGCTGGGAGAGGCTTATGGACTCGCCAGTGGACAGAGGATGCATCTTTTCTGTCCAGAGGCAGAGGTAGGGGAAAAAGGCTGCAGCAAACAGCAGGTTCCCAGGAGCAAAAGTCCTCCCCCGCTTCTTCTTCCAAGTCCGCCGCAAGACGGTGGGGCTCCACAGGCGGAGCCAGGTACGGTGGGGGGCCGCCTCAAAAATTTCAGCGTTCAGTGGGCTCGCTCACAGGTGGATCCCTGGATCCTTCAAATAGTATCTCAGGGGTACAAACTGGAATTCGAGGCGTCTCCACCCCACCGGTTCCTAAAGTCTGCCTTGCCGATTGCTCCCTCAGACAGGGAGGCGGTGCTAGCGGCAATTCACAAGCTGTATTCCCAGCAGGTGATAATCAAGGTGCCCCTACTTCAACAAGGCCGGGGTTACTATTCCACACTATTTGTGGTACCGAAACCGGACGGTTCGGTGAGACCCATTTTAAAATTTGAAATCCTTGAACAAATACATAAAAAAATTCAAGTTCAAGATGGAATCGCTCAGGGCGGTTATTGCAAGTCTGGACGAGGGGGATTACATGGTATCCCTGGACATCAAGGATGCTTACCTGAATGTCCCCATTTACCATCCTCACCAGGAGTACCTCAGATTTGTGGTACAAGATTGCCATTACCAATTCCAGACATTGCCATTTGGACTGTCCACGGCACCAAGGGTGTTTACCAAGGTAATGGCGGAAATGATGATACTCCTTCGAAAAAAGGGGGTTTTAATTATCCCGTACTTGGACGATCTCCTAATAAAAGCGAGGTCCAAGGAACAGTTGTTGGTAGGAGTGGCACTATCTCAGGAGGTGCTGCACCAGCACGGTTGGATTCTGAATATTCCAAAGTCACAGCTGGTTCCGACGACACGTCTACTGTTCCTGGGTATGATTCTGGATACAGTCCAGAAAAAAGTGTTTCTCCCGGAGGAGAAAGCCAAGGAGCTGTCATCTCTAGTCAGAGACCTCCTGAAACCAAAACAGGTATCAGTGCATCACTGCACGCGGGTCCTGGGAAAGATGGTAGCTTCTTACGAAGCAATTCCTTACGGCAGGTTCCATGCCAGAATCTTTCAGTGGGACCTGACCACGGATGCCAGCCTTCGAGGCTGGGGGGCAGTCGCACAGGGAAGAAGCTTCCAAGGACTATGGTCGAGTCAGGAGACTTCCCTACACATAAATATTCTGGAACTAAGGGCCATTTACAATGCCCTAAGTCAGGCAAAATCCCTGCTTCTACACCAGCCGGTACTGATCCAATCAGACAACATCACGGCAGTCGCCCATGTAAATAGACAGGGCGGCACAAGAAGCAGGATGGCAATGGCAGAAGCCACAACGATTCTCCGTTGGGCGGAAAATCACGTACTAGCACTGTCAGCAGTGTTCATCCCGGGAGTGGACAACTGGGAAGCAGACTTTCTCAGCAGGCACGACCTCACCCGGGAGAGTGGGGACTTCATCCAGAAGTCTTCCAGATGCTGGTAAACCGTTGGGAAAAACCACAGGTGGACATGATGGCGTCCCGCCTCAACAAAAAGCTAAAAAGATATTGCGCCAGGTCAAGGGACCCTCAGGCGATAGCTGTGGACGCTCTAGTGACACCGTGGGTGTACCAGTCAGTTTATGTGTTCCCTCCTCTGCCTCTCATACCAAAGGTATTGAGAATAATAAGAAAACGAGGAGTAGGAACAATACTCGTGGTTCCGGATTGGCCACGACGAGCGTGGTACCCGGAACTTCAAGAGATGATCTCAGAGGACCCATGGCCTCTGCCGCTCAGACAGGACCTGCTGCAGCAGGGGCCCTGTCTATTCCAAGACTTACCGCGGCTGCGTTTGACGGCATGGCGGTTGAACGCCGGATCCTGAAGGAAAAGGGCATTCCGGAGGAAGTCATTCCTACGCTGATTAAAGCCAGGAAAGATGTAACTGTAAAGCATTATCACCGCATATGGCGGAAATATGTTGCTTGGTGTGAGGCCAAAAAGGCCCCAACAGAGGAATTTCAACTAGGTCGATTTCTGCACTTCCTACAAGCAGGAGTGACTATGGGCCTGAAATTAGGCTCCATTAAGGTACAGATCTCGGCTCTGTCGATTTTCTTCCAGAAAGAACTAGCTTCACTGCCTGAAGTTCAGACGTTTGTGAAGGGAGTGCTGCATATTCAGCCCCCGTTTGTGCCTCCAGTGGCACCTTGGGATCTCAACGTGGTGTTGAGTTTCTTAAAATCACATTGGTTTGAGCCACTTAAAACCGTAGATCTAAAATATCTCACGTGGAAAGTGGTCATGTTATTGGCCTTCGCTTCGGCCAGGCGTGTGTCAGAATTGGCGGCTTTGTCATGTAAAAGCCCTTATCTGATTTTCCATATGGATAGGGCAGAATTGAGGACTCGTCCCCAGTTTCTGCCTAAGGTGGTATCAGCTTTTCACTTGAACCAACCTATTGTGGTGCCTGCGGCTACTAGGGACTTGGAGGAGTCCAAGTTACTGGACGTAGTCAGGGCCTTGAAAATTTATGTTTCCAGGACGGCTAGAGTCAGGAAAACTGACTCGCTATTTATCCTGTATGCACCCAACAAACTGGGTGCTCCTGCTTCTAAGCAGACTATCGCTCGCTGGATCTGTAACACGATTCAGCAGGAGCATTCTGCGGCTGGACTGCCGCATCCTAAATCAGTGAAAGCCCATTCCACAAAGAAGGTGGGCTCATCTTGGGCGGCTGCCCGAGGGGTCTCGGCTTTACAACTTTGCCGAGCTGCTACTTGGTCAGGGGCAAACACGTTTGCGAAATTCTACAAATTTGATACCCTGGCTGAGGAGGACCTTGAGTTCTCTCATTCGGTGCTGCAGAGTCATCCGCACTCTCCCGCCCGTTTGGGAGCTTTGGTATAATCCCCATGGTCCTTTCGGAGTTCCCAGCATCCACTAGGACGTCAGAGAAAATAAGATTTTACTCACCGGTAAATCTATTTCTCGTAGTCCGTAGTGGATGCTGGGCGCCCATCCCAAGTGCGGATTGTCTGCAATACTTGTACATAGTTATTGTTAACTAAAGGGTTATTGTTGAGCCATTTGTTGAGAGGCTCAGTTGTTTTCATACTGTAAACTGGGTATAATATCACGAGTTATACGGTGTGATTGGTGTGACTGGTATGAGTCTTACCCGGGATTCAAAATCCTTCCTTATTATGTCAGCTCGTCCGGGCACAGTGTCCTAACTGAGGCTTGGAGGAGGGTCATAGTGGGAGGAGCCAGTGCACACCAGGTGACCAAAAGCTTTCTTTAGTTGTGCCCAGTCTCCTGCGGAGCCGCTATTCCCCATGGTCCTTTCGGAGTTCCCAGCATCCACTACGGACTACGAGAAATAGATTTACCGGTGAGTAAAATCTTATTTTTCTCTCCTCTAGCCTCGGTGAGTGCCCACGTGTCCTATTCAGAGTTCTTTTAATGAACAAATCTGCTGCTAGCTCCTTGTAATGACACTTTACATATTTAAAGATATTAATAATATCTCCTCTTAGACGCCTCTTTTCTAGTGTATACATATTTAACCTAATAAGCCTTTCCTCGTACTCCAGAGACTCTAACCCTTTTATCAATTTAGTAGCTCTTCTTTGAACTCTTTCTAGTTCCCCGATATCTTTTTTATAATACGGTGCCCAGAATTGAACACAATATTCCAGGTGCGGATGTACCAATGATTTGTACAGCGGCAGGATTACATCCTCGTCTCTTGTCTCAATGCTCCGTTTAATGCACGCAAGCACTTTACTTGCCTTCCTTGCTGCACTTTGACTTTGTGTACTGTTATTAAGCCTATTATCTATGAGCACCCCCAAATCTTTTTCCACCATAGTTACCCCTATATTTTCCCCATCTAGAGTGTAGGATGCAAGTGTGTTTTTTGTCCCAAAATGCATAACTTTCTATTTTTCTATATTGAACCTCATTCTCCATTTAGACACCCAGGTTTAAAGTTTAAATAAGTAATTCTATAGAGACTCCACATCGCCTTCAGAACTAATTACCTTACACAGTTTAGTAGATTTAAAAAAATTACAAATAAATCTGTATATATATATATATATATATATATATATATATATATAAAATTATTTTTTTCAGAACCCCCCAATATTTATCTTGCCTCTGGGCAACTGGGATGAACTTACGTCACTGGTATGAGAACACATCTCTAGCAATTGCTGCTATTCAAAATGGTTTAGTGCCAAAAACCCTAAACATTCTGTGCAAACAGTGGCATATCTATAATAGGTGCAGTGTGTGTGATGCACACGAGCCCCTGGGTTTAGAGGGGGCACACACCGCACACACTGCACCCATTTCTTCTATATACTTACCTGTCTGGTGTCCGGGTGTGGGTCCCCTCTACTCCCGAGTCCCGTAGCCAGCAGCCACAGCAACGCTGTTAGCGCTATGGGGGTAATTCTGAGTTGATCGCAGCAGGAACTTTGGGGGTAATTCCAAGGTGATCGCAGCAGGAATTTTGTTAGCAGTTGGGCAAAACCATGTGCACTGCAGGGGGGCAGATATAACATGTGCAGAGAGAGATAGATTTGGGTGGGTTATTTTATTTCTGTGCAGGGTAAATACTGGCTGCTTTATATTTACACTGCAAATTAGATTGCAGATTGAACACACCACACCCAAATCTAACTCTCTCTGCACATGTTACATCTGCCTCCCCTGCAGTGCACATGATTTTGCCCAACTGCTAACAAAATTCCTGCTGCGATCAACTTGGAATTACCCCCTTTGTTAGCAGTTGGGCAAAACCATGTGCACTACAGGGGAGGCAGATATAACATGTGCAGAGAGAGTTAGATTTGGGTGGGTTATTTTGTTTCTGTGCAGGGTAAATACTGGCTGCTTTATTTTTACACTGCAATTTAGATTGCAGATTGAACACACCCCACCCAAATCTAACTCTCTCTGCACATGTTATATCTGTCCCCCTGCAGTGCACATGGTTTTGCCCAACTGCTAACAAAGTTTCTGCTGCGATCAACTCAGAATTACCCCCTATGTCTGAGCATTAGAGACTCTGGCACAGTGCCAGAGTCTACAGCGCATGCGCAGGTCTCTGGAAAAATGGCCACCGCAACATTTTTTTGGAGACTTGCGCATGCGCTGTAGACTCTGGCGCTGTGCCAGAGTCTCTAGTGCTCAGACAGAGCGCTAACAGCGCTGCTGCCTGGGACGGGACAGAGAGGAGGGGACCCACACTCGGAGACTGCACATGGGTCCCCTCCTCTCTAGATATCCCCTTGTGTACAAACATATAAAAAAAAAAAACCCAGTGCCAAACCGAGCAGAAAATAATGCTACCATATCTGTTAATTACATCTGGACCAAGGCCATTATATTGTATCCAGGAGGCTTATGAGGTCGTAAAGGAAAAGTTTGAGATTCTATTTAGTTCTGTACAACTACAGCAATGGCGGCCTCCTAGACAAAGAAAGACTCTACTGAAGATTTGTGCTATGATGGGATTAAGAACAATGATAAAACTATGCATTAATAAACAAAAGTCTAGGTTTAACAAAAGAATTACAGTGTAACACTTACATTTAGGTTTTGGTGGCACGCAGTTATCAGTGTAACAACAGGAAATGCTCTTCTTATACTTCTTGTCCGTGATACTAATGCTTCCCATTAGATTACAGTGCTTCATAGGTATACAAGTGGTGAAAAATGACTTAAAAAGATTACCTGTACAAAGAGGATATAATTAGTAAAGTTGAACAATTATAAATTAAGTATATAAAATATACAAGCGGCGTCTAGTTGATCGCACAGGCAGCAAAAAGTTGCTACGTGCGATCAACTCGGAATAACCCCCAGAGTGTCCGACTGCAATGTAAAAGGCAACAGGTACGAATTCCAGGCACATCAGCATCTTGAAATGTAAAGGACAGTGCTGCTGACCAACAAATAGTTAAAGGGCGTGTTCATGCAAATGTGAATATATTCAGCCCAGGACACCAAAACCTGGAAAGCCATTTTACTAGTTTATGGTCAAGTTTAGGCGCAAATAGCAGATGACAGTATGTTTGATTGGGTGTTTGTGAACGCATAGCTTATACTGATCTGTGCTTCTAAGCATTTTTTATGTACTCAAGATCAAGAGCTGTCTGTGCTGTGTTATAGATGTCTGTCAGATTTAACTGATGCCTAATAGTGAACGTGTTCTTCACTATAAAATTAAAAGGGTTAAAAACATGGGCATAATTGTACTGTACAGTATGTGTGATATGGCTGGTGTAATCTGGTGCCTTTGCTGCTGACATAGAGTATAGTCATCTAACTCTTTCTGCACATGTTATACCTGCCTCCCCTGCAGTGCACATGGTTTTGTCCAATTGCTATCAAAAATCCTGCTGCGATCAACTTGGAATTACCCCCCATGTGCACTGCAGGGGAGGCAGATATAACATGTGCAGAGAGAGTTAGATTTGGGTGTGGTGTGTTCAATCTGCAATCTAAATTGCAGTGTAAAAATAAAGCAGCCAGTATTTAACCTGCACAGAAACAAAATAACCCACCCACATCTAACTCTCTCTGCACATGTTATATCTGCCTCCCCTGCAGTGCACATGGTTTTGCCCAATTGCTATCAAAAATCATGCTGCGATCAACTTGGAATTACCCCCATAGTGTATACAGGGCTGGCCAGAAGACGTCACTGACAACTGCAGGGGCACACAAACAGAATGTACACACTTGACAATTTGAACCAATTGCATACCTCCCAACATGACCCTCTCCAGGAGGGACACAGTGCTCTGCTCCTGGACTTCTCTCTTTATGTATGATTGCCATCACCTGTGCTGAAACACCTTTCTTATCCATTACCTGTTCAACACAGGTGCGGGCAATCATAAATTAAGGGAAAAGTCCAGAAGCAGAGCATTGTGTCCCGCCTGGAGAGGGTCATGTTGGGAGGTATGCAATTGTCGCTATGAATCGGGCAAATCATTCAAACTTTTGTCTAGTGTGTACCATACTTGCCTACCTGACCCTCTCCATGAGGGAGAAAATGCTCTGTTCCTGAACTTTCCTGGTAATGTATGATTGCCATCACCTGTGGTGAAACACCTTTCTTATCAATTACCTAGCTCACCACAGGTGATGGCAATCATACATTCCCAGGAAAGTTCAGGAACAGAGCATTTTCTCCCTCATGGAGAGGGTCAGGTAGGCAAGTATGGTGTGTACCCAGTTTAAGGTCCAGAATCTCAACTGATGGATCTGTGTAAATATCTCAGTCAGTAATGAGTACACCTGTTCTCTAGCATGGAGATATGGAACACATACTCTGTTAGGGTCACAATGTGAGAAGTGCAATACAGTACATTAACATTTCGACATTACGGATTTCAAGAAAGTGGGGCAGATGTATTAAGCTTGGTGAAGTGATAAAGTGAAAGGTGATAACGCACTAGCCAATCAGCTCCTAACTGTCATTTTTCAATCCCAGCCTGTACGCATACTTGCCTACCTGACCCTCTCCATGAGGGAGAAAATGCTCTGTTCCTGTACTTTCCTGGTAATGTATGATTGCTATCACCTGTGGTGAAACACCTTTCTTATCAATTAACTAGCTCACCACAGGTGATGGCAATCATACATTACCAGGAAAGTTCAGGAACAGAGCATTTTCTCCCTCATGGAGAGGGTCAGGTAGGCAAGTATGCTGTACTGTAACTTGAAAGTCAGGAGCTGATTGGCTGATGCATTATCACATTCCACTTTATGACTTCTCCAGGATTAATACAACTGCCCCATCAATGGTTTACAGCTGCCTCAGCAGTTTACATTTCAACTAAGAATGAGATTTAAATCACAGCCTTTGTATAACATACTCTCAAATGTATAGGTGGTTCCACAAGCATTATCCGCTGGGCACGTTATGGTTTCTCCAAAACAAGAGGCGTAATCAAAACTCGTACACTGTTTGCATGTGAGAGCAAAACCTGCAATTGGAAAGTTAGAGCACATGGAAAAACAGGAGTGAATGTACAGAAAGGACTTTGCTACATGAAGTATTTACTATTTTTTTCTTAATGAACAACTTAATTGGAAAATGTAATATCATTCTGCATCTTTAGATAAATCTAATATATAGAGCCATCTGTTTTTTATTGTTCTCTATAAACTAAGATTCTTTTTTAATATTAGGCCTCATTTAATCACTTAAAACCTTCTTTATTTTTTCATATCCTGGGTTAGTTATTGCATATGACGCATCAGTCATTCCATTTCTATGCCCAATGCTCCTCCCTCTCCTTCACTCCTCACATCCAGTCCCTCTTCCATCTTTGCCGTCTCTCTAAGATCAGACCCTTCCAGCTGAAATAACTAGGTTATATCACTTTTAGACCGCTAGCTTTGAACAAGGGTTATTGCACATGAGCGCACATAACCGGTGTTGCTGTGCTGTCTGAAAGGGCTCAATTACATATCTCCCAACTGTCCCATTCTTCGCAGCACAGTTCCCTTTTTTTGGGACAGTCCCTCTGTCCCACCCACGGGCAGCAGTGTCCCACGTTGGGAGGGGGAAGGGACAGTTGGGAGGCTCTTGCATTCGCTGCAGAGCAGGGTAAATAGACGCTGTGCGCGTGCGCACATAATGTCTATTCACGGAGACCAGGGACGGTTGGAGCGCTTGCAGCGCCACGGGCAGGCAATGGGGGCGTGGCTTCATACAGGGGGCGTGGTCAGTTATGCCCCCCGTACAGTATGAGCGCCGCTGAAATGATGTGCGGTGCGCGATAATGTCATCGCGCACCGCACAGCAAAGGTCCTCTCCACGGAGGGAAACTAGACGCTACACGTCTAGTTCCCTTTGTGGAGAGGACCTTTGCTATGACGTCATCGCACACCGCACAGTTAAGGTCCTCTCCACGAAGGGAAACTAGACGCTACGCGTCTAGTTCCCTTCACAGCGGGGGGCAGCGGCACAGACCGGGCAGCCTGGGGCACAGCAGCAGCGGATCTTGCCATGGTGCGGCGCCCTCCGGATGGCGCCAGTGCCCTCCGGAGGGCGGCGCCCCGGGCAAAAGTCCTGCTTACCCGTGGCAAGATCCACTACTGACGGAGACAGAGGTACTGGGGGCATGCCAGCAGCTCACTGAGCACTGGCCATGCCCCCATAGTGACGAGAACGGGGGCCGTGGCTCGCGATCGCGGCATTGCTACAAGGCCATGCCCCCATTCTGTAAAACCACGCCCATTTTTGTAGCCACGCCCTCTTTTCATCGCATGGTGTCCCTCCTCCTGATCCTAAAAAGTTGGGAGGTATGCAATTGGAATAATCCAGGTCGAGAGGCACGGTATTCTAACTCGGGTAGCGAGCAGGGTTGAACGCGTGTTCAACCCAGCTCGCTGTGCTGTGTGAACGGGAAGCCGGGTCGATGCGACCCATTTCCCGTTCACTCTGTGTGGACAGACGGCGCTTGGAGATCATGTGATCTCCAAACGCCGCCCTCGCCTGCGTCACCGCTGATGTCACCAGCCCGGCAATATGCCAGGTTGGGGACAGTGGCGGCGAGGGGCCTGAGGCGGGTCGCACCCGGAAAGCACCCGTGTACGGCTCCCAGGTGCGACCCGCCTCAGGAGGTCTGAAAGGAGTATTACTAGAAGTTTGGCGCCACTTTTGCACTCTCTCTCCTGAGTTGCATTGCTGAAATTGGTTCTATTTCCTAAATTCTAAAGTCACTCCTCTATTTTTTGAATTTCTATGGAGAGGGGGTGTAAACCATGTATTTCTGGAGCTATACTTTCCTACTTGCCCGAAGTTGCAGGAGACTCCTGCAGGGAGTCCCCCGCAATCACGGAAGAGCAGGCAGATCTCTCCTAGTAATGTGGACAGGATGGAGAGCTAATCACTGGTAATCAGGACACTGCGGGTAGGGTACGGTGCTAAAATGACACGTTTATGTCATTACAGCCCCTCCCTCTACCAGCAGACTTACAAATCATGGAGTTTTGAAGTAGTGGGATGCAGAGCTTAATGATGTCAGAGTACAGCCCCGCCCTCCAAACACGTAATGCCCCAGTAGTAGCGCAGCTTACACTTAATGGTAACGCCCCAGTAGTAGCGCAGCTTACACGTAACACCCCAGTAGTAGCGCAGCTTACACGTAATGGTAACGCCCCCAGTAGTAGCGCAGCTTACACATAACACCGCCAGTAGTAGCGCAGCTTACACGTAACACCCCCAGTAGTAGCGCAGCTTACACATAACACCGCCTGTAGTAGCGCAGCTTACACGTAATGGTAACGCCCCCAGTAGTAGCGCAGCTTACACGTAACACCCCCAGTAGTAGCGCAGCTTACACATAACACCGCCAGTAGTAGCGCAGCTTACACGTAACGGTAACACCCCCAGTAGTAGCGCAGCTTACACATAACACCGCCAGTAGTAGTGCAGCTTACACGTAATGGTAACACCCCCAGTAGTAGCGCAGCTTACACATAACACCCCCAGTAGTAGCGCTGCTTACAAATAACGCCCCCAATAGTAGCACAGCTTACACAACGCCCCAGTAGTAGCGCAGCTTACAAATAACGCCTCCAGTAGTAGCGCAGCTTACAAATAACGCCTCCAGTAGTAGCGCAGCTTACACGTAACACCCCCAGTAGTAGCGCAGCTTACAAATAACGCCTCCAGTAGTAGCGCAGCTTACACGTAACACCCCCAGTAGTAGCGCAGCTTACAAATAACACCGCCAGTAGTAGCGCAGCTTACACATAACACCGCCAGTAGTAGCGCAGCTTACACATAACACCGCCAGTAGTAGCGCAGCTTACACGTAATGGTAACACCCCCAGTAGTAGCGCAGCTTACAAGTAATACCCCAGTAGTAGCGCAGCTTACACATAACACCGCCAGTAGTAGCGCAGCTTACACATAATGGTAATGCCCCCAGTAGTAGCGCAGCTTACAAGTAATACCCCAGTAGTAGCGCAGCTTACACGTAATGGTAACGCCCCCAGTAGTAGCGCAGTTTACACGTACCACCCCAGTAGAAGCACAGCTTACACAATGCCCCAGTAGTAGCACAGCTTACACAACGCCCCAGTAGTAGCGCAGCTTACAAATAACACCTCCAGTAGTAGCACAGCTTACATGTTATGCCCCCAGTAGCGCAGCTTACACGTAATACAATTAAGTTAATAACACCCGCAGAAGTGCAGTTTATTCACAATTTGCCCCCCTGCACACATACATAAATACACACACACACACACACACACACACACACACACACACACACACACACACACACACACACACACACTTACTCACTCTCCCTTCACTTACTTATCACAGTCTGGCAGGCAGGATATGGAGCAGCATGTCCTCCTCTGTGGCACTGCAGTCTGCTGGTCCCGTGCAGCTCCGCCCCATTTTCATCCATTTAGCACTGCCCCCTTTTTGCCCATGTAGCTCCACCCCCTTTCCCCCCGGCCTGTCATTGCCACTGTTACAGGATGGGGAGAGGAGGCTTTAAGCTGCCGGCGCTGCTGCCTGTCATACAGTGACAGGCACAGCAGCCGACAGCAGCAGGGAGGCCAGGTGCAGCAGTGGGGATACAGAGCAGGGAGATCGCCTCTCCAGCCTGGCGCCTACCTATCCTCTCCAACATTTTACACATAAAAATCGGTACAAATTCATAAAGGGGCGTGGCCACATGTAAAGGGGGTGTGGCCACGCCCCTTTTCCTATACTTTCTATGGAAGTTTGGAAAACCAAAAATGGGTACAGACCATAAAAAAAAAGGTACTGTACCTGCCAAAAAGGTACAGTTGGAGGGTATGCCTACCTGCTCTGCATCCCTTTGGTGAGCTGGTAGCGCCGGGCCTGCATGCATGCCAAATCTAGTGAGATCGCTCATTTGACCGCTGGGTGAAATGAGCGGTCCCCCCGTCCTCCCCTCTCGCTCAGCATACATCTCCCTTGAGTGTAGGGGGCTTTAGTAAATAGACCCCAAAGTGGACATTGATAAGATACCAAACACAGCTTGTAAAATGAAAGGAGCGGATTGGTACTCTTAGGGGCGTATCTACCCATTGGCCAGGATGGCACTCGCCAGGGGCGCCAGCCAAACAGGGGGGCGCCGCCCTGACGGTGCCACCATCGGCCAATGGGTGGAATCCCTTAAGCCGTAGTGTCTGGCAATACCTCCTGTGCTGAGCTGCCTGTGCATTGCCTGGGATGGAGGGTGGTGGATCGTTCAGCAGGCAGGAGCTGGCGCCGGTGTCCGGCACCGCAATGCCCTACAGGGAAGAAACTGAAAATAAACTCCCAGCAACCCTTGCTGTCGGGAGCTCTATTTTTTTTTGTTTCTTCACATAGTTTGGTGCGGTGCCAGACACCGGCGCCTGCTCCTGCCTGCAGAGCGATCCTCTGCCCTCCATCCCAGACAGCTCGGCACAGCAGGTATTGCCAGACACTACGGCTATCTGCTGGGATGTTGTGGGGTGGGGACTAGGGCTATGTGCTGTGTGGGGAGTCTATGTATGTGATGGGAGTGGGGGGGACTACTACTATGTGCTAAGGGCGGACTACAGCTATGTGCTGGGAGGGGGATGGGGACTATGACTATGTGCTTGGGGAGGTGAGGGGCTATGTGCAGGGAGGGGGACTATGGCTATCTATTTTGGCAGGGAACTATTGCTATGTGATAGGAGGGGGTTGGGACTACTGTATGACTGTGTTGGGAGAGGTGGAGACTACGGCTATGTGCAGGGGGACTACGGTTATTGCTTGGGGAGGTGGGTAATATGGCTATTTACTGGGAGGGGACTATGGCTATGTGCTGGGAGGGGGATGGGGACAATGACTATATGACCATGGGAGCATACCTGCACTGTGTGGGCATATGTGTATCTGGCACTGTGGGGGCATATTTAGCACCATGGGGGCACATCTGGCACTGTGGGGGTATATCTGGCACCGTGGGGGTATGTGTGTCTGGCAATGTGGGGGCATATCTGGCAACGTAGGGGAGTATGTGTATCCGGCATTGTGGGGGGTATATCTAGCACTGTGGGGGCATATCTGGTACTATAGGGCATATCTAGCACTGTGGGGGCATATCTGGCACTGTAGGGGCATGTGTGTATCTGGCACTGTGAGGGCATATGTGTATCTGGCACTATTGGGGGTATATGTGTATCTGGAACTGCAGTATTGGAGTCATATGTGAATCATGACCCCATTTTCACTGGCCACGCCCCATGTGGCATGTGCCCACACCAATATTTTGGGCATGCGTGCCACCAGGTAGTGCGCTGCACTGCACTTCTTTGCACTACTATTTGATTATACTACCTGGCCATGGGTGGCATTGCATCCTCAGCCAGGCCAGGCACTGCTGAGGTCTCCTAAGTGTTATAAGATTTATTATTTGGGCATAATGTGTAAAGGGAACTGCTACTGTGTGGCCATGATGTGTATAAGGGTTACTACTGTGTAGCGTAATTTGAATTGGGGGAACTATTGTATGGTCATGCCCCTTTCCCACAAGATCATGTTCCTTTTTTGCACATGCACCATCCCTATTTCAAATATGGGGGGCGCCAGTCCCTTACTTTGCCAGGGGCACTCGGACCCCTAAATACACTCCTCGTACTCTATCTCTTTCCACTTTACCCCTCTCCAAGGTTTGAAGAATCTCCCTCAGAGAAAATAATTCATTACACCCCTGTCTCTTACAATGCTTTAAAACTATTTCAGGAAATTTGTTAAATACAGATCCAATCAGAGGCAGAACTCTGGGAGGCAACGGAGTCATCTGCCGCCGGGCTCCTGCTCTGAAGGGGGGCACCTCTCCTCCCATTCTGTGACACCATTGAATTAAGTTAATTGATAGCTGTTGCTGTCTTTTCAGTGGCCGACTTCCTCACTGGTCCCTGCACCTTACAAATCACACCCTCTTTATTATACTGAATATACACATTTTACAAGTGTCATACCCAGGATTAGAAACCACAACCTATTACACTGGAAGCAGACACCTTACTGATGAAGCTATTTGCTCCTGTATAGGAAATATGAGAATTTTAACTATATGAAGATACTTCTCTGACAATTACACGTAACGTCATATAGTTAGAATTATCATGCTTCCTGTACAGGAGCAAATAGCTCCATCAGTAAAGTGTCTGCTGTCAGTGTAACAGGTCATGGGTTCTAATTCTGGGTATGACTGCTAAGAAATGTGTGCTTGCTTACGCCACTGGATCCAATATCTACTGTAAATCAGGTGATAGAACATGTAATTGTAGCAGATTGTGGAGTGTAATATATACTTACCAGTGGCTGTTAGAGTTGAGAGGACGCACAGTAATCTGAGGAATGATGCCATGATGAACTGCAAGTGATGAACTCATCAGGGTCCTGTTATTAAATAGACCTGAGGGAAGGAGGGGCTGGGTAATTATTACAGAAATCTAGAACTGGTTCTGAAGAAATGAAACTGAAACTACTGTAAGAGTTTGTCGTTATTAAAAAATATGGATAAAAGTAGAGAGTGGAACAATGAGAAGGAGGAGCACAATATATATAAAAAGAAAACAGTTCTAAGGGGGCTATTCAGGATTGATCGCAGGCAGTGCCGTAACTAGACATTTTAGCGCTGTGTGCAAGAAACAGCATTGGCGCCCCCCCATATATTTAAAATAGGGCCACAGTGCGCCATCGGAGAGTGACAAAAATATGGGGGACAGTCCCGTTTTTCACGGTCTGTCCTGCTGTCCCACCCGCAGGTCGCAGTGTCCCTCGGGAGTGGGGGGCAGTTGGGAGATACCCCCTGTCACTCGCTGCTCTGATCAGATGCTGTGCGTCTACTCCCTGACAGAGAGGGACAGGGGGCATGGCCAGCGATACCACGCCCCCTCAACACAAGGCCAACATCAGGTGGAGGCGCGCGCTATTGTCCCTCTTCATTTCTCTCAGAAGTCGGGAGGTATGCATTACACTGCACAGCAGTGTGCGTTATTCACATTACACCATACAGTAGTGTCCGTTATTCACATTACACCATACAGTAGTGTCCGTTATTCACATTACACCATACAGTAGTGTCCGTTATTCACATTACACCATACAGTAGTGTCCGTTATTCACATTACACCATACAGTAGTGTCCGTTATTCACATTACACCATACAGTAGTGTGCGTTATTCACATTACACCATACAGTAGTGTGCGTTATTTCTATTATTTATTTATTTATTAACAGTTTCTCATATAGCGCAGCAAATTCCGTTGCGCTTTACAATTTACACCACACAGTAGTAAAGTATTGGATCAATGAAAAACTGTATGTGCAGGGGTTTTTTTATTTACAAAATCCTACACTGAGGCTATTCACTCAAAGGGGTACATTTACTAACATTCGTAATTTCCGAAAATAGGTCAAAGTTCAATCACGAATGACATCGACAGTGTAAAACTGCAACTTTTTGAATTTATTACGATGGATTTACTAAGCTGTCGTATTCGGGTTTTTCTTTTCTTCCGATGTCGATGTCATTCGTTTTTTTTTTCCTAATTTTACGGCAGTGATTAGCAAAACACTGCCGTTTTTTTTTACAATCAATCTCGGCCGGATCTGTGTGATCCGTGCTGGGGTTCTTTTTTTTTTTTATTTTTAATTAAACAATGTAAAATCCCCCCAAAAAATGCGTGGGGTCCCCCCTCCTAAGCATAACCAGCCTCGGGCTCTTTGAGCCGATCCTGGTTGCAGAAATATGGGAAAAAAATGACAGGGGTTCCCCCATATTTAAGCAACCAGCATCGGGCTCTGCGCCTGGTCCTGGTTCCAAAAATACGGGGGACAAAAAGAGTAGGGGTCCCCCGTATTTTTAAAACCAGCACCGGGCTCCACTAGCTGGACAGATAATGCCACAGCCGGGGGTCACTTTTATATAGTGCCCTGCGGCCGTGGCATCAAAAATCCAACTAGTCACCCCTGGCCGGGGTACCATGGGGGAGTGGGGACCCCTTCAATCAAGGGGTCCCCCCCCCCCCAGCCACCCAAGGGCCAGGGGTGAAGCCCGAGGCTGTCCCCCCCCATCCAATGGGCTGCGGATGGGGGGGCTGATAGCCTTTGTTGTAAAATAAAAGATATTGTTTTTAGTAGCAGTACTACAAGTCCCAGCAAGCCTCCCCCGCATGCTGGTACTTGGAGAACCACAAGTACCAGCATGCGGCGGAAAAACGGGCCCGCTGGTACCTGTAGTACTACCACTAAAAAAATACCCAAAAAAACACAAGACACACACACCGTGAAAGTATAATTTTATTACATACATACACACATACATACATACTTACCTTATGTTCCCACGCAGGTCGGTCCTCTTCTCCAGTAGAATCCAAGGGGTACCTGTTGAATAAATTCTACTCACGAGATCCAGGGGTCCAGGCTCCTCGGCAAATCCAGGGATAATCCACGTACTTGAATAAAACAAAAAAACGGTTGCCCGACCACGAACTGAAAGGTGACCCATGTTTGCACATGGGTCACCTTCCCACGAATGCCAGAAACCCACTTTGCCTTCTGGCTAAGTGGGTTTCTTCAGCCAATCAGGGAGTGCCACGTTGTAGCACTCTCCTGATCAGCTGTGTGCTGCTGTCCTCACTGACAGGCAGCACGCGGCAGTGTTACAATGTTGCGCCTATGCGCTACATTGTAACCAATGGTGGGAACTTTCTGCTCAGCGGTGACGTCACTTTAGGTCAACCGCAGGGCAGAAAGTTCCCACCATTGGTTACAATGTAGCGCATAGGCGCTACATTGTAACACTGCCGTGTGCTGCCTGTCAGTGAGGACAAGAGCACACAGCCGATCAGGAGGGTGCTACAACGTGGCACTCCCTGATTGGCTGAAGAAACCCACTTAGCCAGAAGGCAAAGTGGGTTTCTGGCATTCGTGGGAAGGTGACCCATGTGCAAACATGGGTCACCTTTCAGTTCGTGGTCGGGCAACCGTTTTTTTGTTTTATTCAAGTACGTGGATTATCCCTGGATTTGCCGAGGAGCCTGGACCCCTGGATCTCGTGAGTAGAATTTATTCAACAGGTACCCCTTGGATTCTACTGGAGAAGAGGACCGACCTGCGTGGGAACATAAGGTAAGTATGTATGTATGTGTGTATGTATGTAATAAAATTATACTTTCACGGTGTGTGTGTCTTGTGTTTTTTTGGGTATTTTTTTAGTGGTAGTACTACAGGTACCAGCGGGCCCGTTTTTCCGCCGCATGCTGGTACTTGTGGTTCTCCAAGTACCAGCATGCGGGGGAGGCTTGCTGGGACTTGTAGTACTGCTACTAAAAACAATATCTTTTATTTTACAACAAAGGCTATCAGCCCTCCCATCCGCAGCCCATTGGATGGGGGGGGACAGCCTCGGGCTTCACCCCTGGCCCTTGGGTGGCTGGGGGGGGGGGACCCCTTGATTGAAGGGGTTCCCACTCCCCCAGGGTACCCCGGCCAGGGGTGACTAGTTGGATTTTTGATGCCACGGCCGCAGGGCGCTGTATAAAAGTGACCCCCGGCTGTGGCATTATCTGTCCAGCTAGTGGAGCCCGGTGCTGGTTTTAAAAATACGGGGGACCCCTACTCTTTTTTCCCCCCGTATTTTTGGGACCAGGACCAGGCGCAGAGCCCGATGCTGGTTGCTTAAATATGGGGGAACCCCTGTCATTTTTTTCACCATATTTCTGCAACCAGGATCGGCTCAAAGAGCCCGAGGCTGGTTATGCTTAGGAGGGGGGACCCCACGCAATTTTTTTTGAAAAAATAAGCACTTTCCCACCCCTTCCCACTGATATACATGCACGGATCTCATGGATCCGTGCATGCCTATCCAATCACGAATAAAAAAAAAAGGTCTGTTTTTTTTTAGCACTTTTTTACGAGTTGTAATTTTTCACGGCAGTGTTTGTTCTTTTTTGGCTTTGCACTTCTTAGTAAATGACCGAGATTCATACTTAAACAGCCGCGTTTTGACCGATGGTGTATTCATTCGTAATTTTTTACCTGAACTTGCAAAAAATTACGAATGCCCTCATCACTGCCGTGATTAGTGTTTAGTAAATGACCGAGATTAACCGAGATGACACTTTGAAGAAAAAACGGCATCTCGGTCAAAATCGGGAGCTTAGTAAATATACCCCAAAGTGTTATTTATTTGACATTTAAAAAAAATATTGCAGCACATACCTACAGTACTTTATAAGCAATATTGAGACATTTGCAATTTGACTGCATTGGACAGTCATTTGGCATTTGGTTAGTTAAATAGATGTCTGTACGAGGGGAGGGGGGAAGGAAGGAAGGAAGGAAGGAAGGGAGGGAGGGAGAGGGAGATACAAACTTACTTCACGGGCTGTGCAGCAGCAGCAGCAGCCATCTCCTCTCCAGTACCTGAAAGTCGCACAGGCTGTACAGTGCAGGAGAGTAGGAGGAGGGGGAAGAGAGAGAAACTCACAGACAGCCTGCTGTGCCTGTAATGTATATTAGCAGCATTGCCTCCGTCAGGGAAGGAGCCGCGGTGCAACGCTACTAATATACTGTACACTGCATTGGTCAGCGCTGCAGCTGTGGCGGCCAATCAGTATGGATCAGGGACGTGCGGTGAGATAAATGGCTCAGGAGGCACTGGCTAACCCCAGAGCCGGATTTCCATGCAATATATAAGCCAAAGGGTACATGTGGGCATAATACACAGGTGCAGCAGCATAGACATGTGGGCATAATACACAGGTGCAGCAGTATAAACTCTTGGAAATTTGGTGAGTTTTGATCAGAGATGTGCGGAAAAGATACACAAGTGAGGCACTGCCTCACCTGCCATAGACTTTTTACTCCAGAGTTTTGGCTATAAAAATTATTAGAATAATACAAAGAAGATATTTCAAACAAATTATTAGTACTTTTCATATACTTTATTCAATCAAAACTCTAGTTTAAACGTAAGAATGACAGGAAAGGCTCTACCTCACCTGCCTCACCCTACCGCACGTCACTGGATGGTGCGCCCACAGAGTGCTAAATACATACCTCCCAACATGACCCTCTCCAGGAGGGATACAATGCTCTGCTCCTGGACTTCCCTCTTACTGTATGATTCCGACACCTGTGCTGAAACACCTTTCTTATGCATTAAACTGCTCAAAACAGGTGCCAGCAATCATATATAAAAAGATAAGTCCAGAAGCAGAGCATTGTGTCCCTCCTGGAGAGGTCATGTTGGAAGATATGTAGGTGCAGGGCCCGTTCTGCTACAGTATGATCAAATCTTCATTATTTTTCTGAGGAACATAGCCAGATTTAAGTACTTGATTCCCCTAGAAGATCTGCCTACCCTTACCAGGGGCAGATTGGCATACCTTCCATCTGTCCTGATTTTGGCGGGACAGTCCCGTTTTTTTCACGGTCTGGACCACTTGCAAGGAACTTTCTTGCAGGAAAAGCATGGCAGAGCAGCTACAAACAATAGCCCCTGGGATAGGAGGCAGCCTCACAGCCTGGTAAGTATGAGGCTGCAATACGTAAGGGGCATTACAATGTGTGGCATATTGTATAATGGGCATTATGGTGAGTAGCATATTGTGTAATGGGCATTATCGTGAAAGAAATAATGTATAATGGGCATTACATTGTGTGGCATAATGTGTAAGGGGCATTACTATAAGGATGAAAAATGACAAATAATGTAAGGGGCATGCATTTGGATTTTATTTCCTGTGGTGGCCAAAGTCTGGGGGTGCAGGGTGCAAAACTGGGTATAAGGTAGTCTTTTCCTGCAAGGTCAAATCCCTTGCAGTGAGCCCACATCCTTTTTTTTCTTGCTCAACTTTTATGCGTGCACAAATGTTTACTTTTTGTAATATCCCTGGCTTTTTGGATATTCTAAAGGAGGAATGGAAACAACAGGGGCCTAGAGAACCCAACGTAGTGCAGTTTGTTTCTCAAATGTACGAGAGGTTGGGGAAGATAAGCCCTTTGGTGTGCCAACATGAAGAGGAAGTACAAGGTTGACAGAAGAAAAATTATGTCCTTCTGTCCTGGGGTAATGTCTTGGTTCTAGTGCCAACCCAAGAGAGTAAGCTTTTTGCTCATTGGCAGGGGCCCTATGAGATGGTAGAGGCAGTTGGCCCTGTGAACTGTAAGGTCCGACAGGCTGGGAGGAGGAAGGAGGAGCAGATATATCATGTGCATTTTTTGATACCATGGCATGATGAGGATTTGGTGCCAGGTTTGTTGAGGACATTTGAGGAAACGTTCTAGATTACCATAGATCAATGGTCCACAGATCAAAAGCGTCAGGTAGAGGAGATGGTACAATGAAACAAGAATGTGTTCTATTCCCTACCAGGACACACAGCCCTGATTGAACATGACATTGTCACTCCTCCCTGGGTAGTAGTGAAGCAAACGTTCTACCAGATCCCTGTGACTAGGCGGAATACAGTTAGAATGGAAGTGGAGACCATGGTCCAACTGGAGGTAACTGAGGAATCTACTAGTGAGTGGTGGTGTGCCTCACGTGCCTTGTGGGAAATCAGATACTGTGTGTGTGTGTGTGTGTGTGTGTGTGTGTGTGTGTGTGTGTACTGTACATGTAAAAAAAGATAATAAATGGAAATGAATAATTATGGCCCACTTTTTCTGAACTACGAAAGTGATCGCACTTGTTAGGCCCATTACTCTTAAAGGCATGCAAGTGCATTCAGACACAACAACAAAACCATTCACACATGCTGTTATTTGCTCACTCAAACGGGACCCCAGTTGTGTTGCTCATCTGCTGTCACCATGCATCACTACGTTATAGACATTTGTAGCGATAGCAATTATTCTTAGGGCAATGATCAATTTCATGAAACTAATTAAGACACTTAGGCCCTCATTCCGAGTTGTTCGCTCGCTAGCTGCTTTTAGCAGCATTGCACAAGCTAAGCCGCCGCCCCATGGGAATGAATCTTAGCTTAGCAGAATTGCGAACAAAAGAGTAGCAGAATTGCGAATAGAAATTTCTTAGCAGTTTCTGAGTAGCTCGAGACTTACTCCATAACTGCGATCAGTTCAGTCAGTTTCGTTTCTGGGTGGTCATTCCGAGTTGTTCGCTCGCAAGGCGATTTTAGCAGAGTTGCACACGCTAAGCCGCCGCCTACTGGGAGTGAATCTTAGCTTCTTAAAATTGCGAACGAAAGATTCGCAATATTGCGATTACAAACTTCTTAGCAGTTTCAGAGTAGCTTCAGACTTACTCGGCATCTGCGATCAGTTCAGTGCTTGTCGTTCCTGGTTTGACGTCACAAACACACCCAGCGTTCGCCCAGACACTCCTCCGTTTCTCCAGCCCCTCCCGCGTTTTTTCCAGAAACGGTAGCGTTTTTTCCCACACGCCCATAAAACGGCCTGTTTCCGCCCAGGAACACCCATTTCCTGTCAATCACACTACGATCGCCTGAGCGATGAAAAAGCCGTGAGTAAAAATACTAACTTCATAGTAAATTTACTTGGCGCAGTCGCAGTGCGGACATTGCGCATGCGCACTAAGCGGAAAATCGCTTCGATGCAATGAAATTTACAGAGCGAACAACTCGGAATGACCACCCTGGTTTGACGTCACAAACACACCCAGCGTTCGCCCAGACACTCCTCCGTTTCTTCAGACACTCCCGCGTTTTTCCCAGAAACGCCAGCGTTTTTTCGCACACACCCATAAAACGGCCAGTTTCCGCCCAGAAACACCCAATTCCTGTCAATCACACTCCGATCACCAGAACGATGAAAAATCTTTGTTACGCCGTGAGTCAAATAACAAACTTTTGTGCTAATTTACTTGGCGCAGGCGCACTGCGAACATTGCGCATGCGCAGTTTGCGACTAATCGCTCCATTGCGAAAAAATCTAACGAGCGGACAACTCGGAATGAGGGCCTTAATACATAAAGCAAATAAATCAGTGCCTTCATGTCCTTTTACTTAACAACCTTAATCAGTGTATTATGGCTCATTAAAATCTTTTAATTTTATTAACAGTTTCTTATATAGCACAGCAAATTCCGTTGTGCTTTACAATTGGAAACAGTGAAAAAACAAGGTAGGAGGGCCCTGCTCACAAGCTTACACTCTATAGGGAAATAGGCATTGATACACAAGGATAGATGCTACCAATTGCATAATGGTCCACCAGATTGCTAGGTTCTTATTGTGCTGCATGATATGGTCACACGCCAATGTTGGCCTGGGCTCAGGAGGATGTGACGATGGCATGATGGGGGCCACCCAGCACGTGGCAAGGCTGCCCGGCATGCAAATGGCCCCCAGCGATGTGATCGCGATTCAATTGCGATCACATTGCTGGCCCCACAAAATAAGTGAAGCTACCAGGTTGCCCATGTTTTCCATCACAGCGGCCGCATGCGACACTGACCTCATTTTTGCCACCCCCACCCCCCCCGCGCGCGCGCACGCACGCAATGCCGCACCACTGCCTCGACCACCCTGCGAACACCTGGTAATTACACCATCCTGCTCCAGCTAGATGGAGAAGAGTCAGGAGACACCGGCCACTACACAAGCTCCCCTCACAATGCAGCCCACCATCACCACTCCTACTGTCCACAGTAGTCAAGGCAAGCTGGGAGACATTGGGTATCCGGGCTCTTCGGTCGACATGCATCAGGTCGACCACTATTGTTCGACATGCATTAGGTCAACATGGTTACTAGGTCGACATGTTCTAGGTTGACATGACAAAAGGTCGACATGAGTTTTTCACAATTTTATTTATCTTTTTCATACTTTACGATCCACGTGGACAACGATTGGTAACGGTAATGAAGCCGAGCCATGCGAGGGGACACTTTGCACTAATTGGGGTTCCTGTTCAGTCTACGAAGAAAACAACAACACACACAACAAAAATGTCGACATTTTGTCAAGTTGACCTTGCTCATGTCTACCTAATGCTTGTGTCAACCTATTTTAGGTGTTGACCTAGACACTGTCGACCTAAGTGTGGTCGACCCTATGAACCACCCCCGAGACATTGCACCCCAAAACGACCCCGCCACTACACTCAAATAGTAAGTTTAAATAAAAAAAACACACCTATTATATTACACACACGCTACATTCAATAAAATCCAAAAAGTCTACTGTTGCAGAGTGCGTTACCGTGCAGGTGGGAGAAGGCCACAAGCACATGGACACAGGCACTACTGCTATTGTATATGCCCCTCAGTGCTTATTGTCATTTTTTAAATATTTTTGTTTCTTCCATTTGCAGCCTACAACGTGCCGGCCAGAAAGAAGAAGCCAAACAGGTCATACCAAGCGGCTAGAGCCATGACGTCTGTCATTGTAGAGCATCTCCGTGATTAGGACAGTGAAATGCAGGTCAAGGAGGATGCTGGCATGGGGAGGTCTCTAGAGGCAGAGAGGCAAATGCAGCAGTGGATTATGTTGCAGTGAATGGCTTTGCAGGAAAGATAAACGGCCTATTTGGAACGCATGTTTGCTTGTGGTTTTGCGCAGCCAACACAGCAAGTACCACAGTCCCCAGCATACCCAGAACACTCATATGGGCAGTACAGTAGAGGGACCAACTAATAGAGCCCTAACGCTACTACCACACAACCAAGAATCAACAGAGTATACAGTGTATAGGTAATTACCCGAAACATGGCTATCTTACAAATTATTGTATTGTGCCAAACATCACCTTTACTATTATACTATAGTATATTAATATAATACAGGGCCGTTTCTAGACAATTTGGCTCCCAGTGCGAGATTTCAAAATGCGCACCCCCCCCCCCCCCCTCATTGCTATAAAAAAAAATTGTGTGCCCCCCCATCCCATATAGCTATAAAAAGAAAAAGCATGCGCGCTCCCTACAAGGGTGTGTGGCCTGATTAAAATGGGTCTCCTTAAAGTGGGCATGGCCTCGTCTGATATCATCACGCCCACCACAGGGGAAAAAAATAAAAATAGTCCCCATTTTACACAGTACGCAGGCAGGTGCCCCCATTTTACACAGTGCGGAAGGCAGGTATCCCCATTTTACACAGTACGCAGGCAGGTGTCCCCATTTTACACAGTACGCAGGCAGGTATCCCCATTTTACACAGTGCGGCAGGCAGGTGTCCCCATTTTACACAGTGCGGCAGCCAGATATCCCCATTTTACACAGTACGCAGGCAGGTGCCCCCATTTTACACAGTGCGGCAGGCAGGTATCCCCATTTTACACAGTGCGGCAGGCAGGTATCCCCATTTTACACAGTGCGGCAGGCAGGTATCCCCATTTTACACAGTGTGGCAGGCAGGTGCCCCCATTTTACACAGTGTGGCAGGCAGGTGTTCCCATTTTGCACAGTGCGGCAGGCAGGTATCCCCATTTTACACAGTGCGGCAGGCAGGTATCCCCATTTTACACAGTGCGGAAGGCAGGTATTCCCATTTTGCACAGTGCGGCAGGCAGGTATCCCCATTTTGCACAGTGCGGCAGGCAGGTATTCCCATTTTGCACAGTGCGGCAGGCAGGTATCCCCATTTTGCACAGTGCGGCAGGCAGGTGTCAAGTGGGGGGGGAAGGAAGGGGGAGAGAGAGAAAGATGGAGATAATACTTACATCTTCCCGCTCTTCAATCCCGCCGCCTCACAACCCTTGCGCCGGCCGCCTCCTCCTTCCAGGCTAATCTCCTCTCCTCCCCCTTGCGCCGGCCGCCTCCTCCTTCCAGGCTTATCTCCTCTCCTCCCTCTCCCCGAGCGCTCCTGCTGGGGGGGGGGGGGATTCGCGAAACTCCGCCCCCCGAGCAGGAGCGCTCGGAGAGAGGGAGGAGAGGAGATTACGGACACACAAAGTGCCGCGGCGGGCGCTCCATGCGGATGCACGGCTCGCCCGCCGCTAGAAACGGCACTGGTATATAATATAGAGATGAGCGGGTTCGGTTTCTCTGAATCCGAACCCGCACGAACTTCATGTTTTTTTACACGGGTCCGAGCGACTCGGATCTTCCCGCCTTGCTCGGTTAACCCGAGCGCGCCCGAACGTCATCATCACGCTGTCGGATTCTCGCGAGGCTCGGATTCTATCGCGAGACTCGGATTCTATATAAGGAGCCGCGCGTCGCGGCCATTTTCACACGTGCATTGAGATTGATAGGGAGAGGACGTGGCTGGCGTCCTCTCCGTTTAGAAATTAAAATAGATAGGAGAGTGAGAGTGAGACACTTCATTTACTTACTGGAGCTTAGGAGGAGTTATACTAGTGACTGATGACCAGTGACCTGACCACCAGTGCAGTTTTATAATTTATTATTATTTAATAATCCGTTCTGTTCTTGTTCTCTGCCTGAAAAAAACGATACACAGTGACTCAGTCACACTCACATACCATATCTGTGCTCAGCCCAGTGTGCTGCATCATCTATGTATAATATCTGACTGTGCTCACACAGCTTAATTGTGGGGGAGACTGGGGAGCAGTTATAGGTTATAGCAGGAGCCAGGAGTACATATTAAACAGTGCACACTTTTGCTGCCAGAGTGCCACTGCCAGTGTGACTGACCACTGACCACTGTGACCAGTGACCTGACCACACTGACCACCAGTATAGTATATTGTGATTGAATGTCTGCCTGAAAAAGTACACTCGTCGTGTGACTTGTGTGGTGTTTTTTTATTCTATAAAAATTAAAAAACTCATTCTGCTGACAGACAGTGTCCAGCAGGTCCGTCATTATATAATATATACCTGTCCGGCTGCAGTAGTGATATATATATATTTTTTATATAATTATTTATCATCCAGTCTATACTAGCAGCAGACACAGTACGGTAGTTCACGGCTGTAGCTACCTCTGTGTCGGCACTCGGCAGTCCATCCATAATTGTATACCACCTACCCGTGTTTTTTTTTTCTTTCTTCTTTATACATACTACATATCATTATCATCCAGTCTATATTAGCAGCAGACACAGTACAGTACGGTAGTCCACGGCTGTAGCTACCTCTGTGTCGGCACTCGGCAGTCCATCCATAATTGTATACCACCTACCCGTGGTTTTTTCTTTCTTTCTTCTTTATACATACTACATCTCATTATCAACCAGTCTATATTAGCAGCAGACACAGTACAGTACGGTAGTCCACGGCTGTAGCTACCTCTGTGTCGGCACTCGGCAGTCCATCCATAATTGTATACCACCTACCCGTGGTTTTTTTTTTCTTTCTTCTTTATACATACTACATCTCATTATCAACCAGTCTATATTAGCAGCAGACACAGTACGGTAGTTCACGGCTGTAGCTACCTCTGTGTCGGCACTCGGCAGTCCATCCATAATTGTATACCACCTACCCGTGGTTTTTTTTTCTTTCTTCTTTATACATACTACATCTCATTATCATCCAGTCTATATTAGCAGCAGACACAGTACAGTACGGTAGTCCACGGCTGTAGCTACCTCTGTGTCGGCACTCGGCAGTCCATCCATAATTGTATACCACCTACCCGTGGTTTTTTTTTCTTTCTTCTTTATACATACTACATCTCATTATCAACCAGTCTATATTAGCAGCAGACACAGTACGGTAGTTCACGGCTGTAGCTACCTCTGTGTCGGCACTCGGCAGTCCATCCATAATTGTATACCACCTACCCGTGGTTTTTTTTTTCTTTCTTCTTTATACATACTACATCTCATTATCAACCAGTCTATATTAGCAGCAGACACAGTACAGTACGGTAGTCCACTGCTGTAGCTACCTCTGTGACGGCACTCGGCAGTCCATCCATAATTGTATACCACCTACCCGTGGTTTTTTTTTTCTTTCTTCTTTATACATACTACATCTCATTATCAACCAGTGTATATTAGCAGCAGACACAGTACGGTAGTTCACGGCTGTAGCTACCTCTGTGTCGGCACTCGGCAGTCCATCTATAATTGTATACCACCTACCCGTGTTTTTTTTTTTCTTTCTTCTTTATACATACTACATCTCATTATCAACCAGTCTATATTAGCAGCAGACACAGTACGGTAGTTCACGGCTGTAGCTACCTCTGTGTCGGCACTCGGCAGTCCATCCATAATTGTATACCACCTACCCGTGTTTTTTTTTCTTTCTTCTTTATACATACTACATCTCATTATCAACCAGTCTATATTAGCAGCAGACACAGTACAGTACGGTAGTCCACTGCTGTAGCTACCTCTGTGTCGGCACTCGGCAGTCCATCCATAATTGTATACTAGTATCCATCCATCTCCATTGTTTACCTGAGGTGCCTTTTAGTTGTGCCTATTAAAATATGGAGAACAAAAATGTTGAGGTTCCAAAATTAGGGAAAGATCAAGATCCACTTCCACCTCGTGCTGAAGCTGCTGCCACTAGTCATGGCCGAGACGATGAAATGCCAGCAACGTCGTCTGCCAAGGCCGATGCCCAATGTCATAGTACAGAACACGTCAAATCCAAAACACCAAATATCAGTAAAAAAAGGACTCCAAAACCTAAAATAAAATTGTCGGAGGAGAAGCGTAAACTTGCCAATATGCCATTTACCACACGGAGTGGCAAGGAACGGCTGAGGCCCTGGCCTATGTTCATGGCTAGTGGTTCAGCTTCACATGAGGATGGAAGCACTCAGCCTCTCGCTAGAAAACTGAAAAGACTCAAGCTGGCAAAAGCACCGCAAAGAACTGTGCGTTCTTCGAAATCCCAAATCCACAAGGAGAGTCCAATTGTGTCGGTTGCGATGCCTGACCTTCCCAACACTGGACGTGAAGAGCATGCGCCTTCCACCATTTGCACGCCCCCTGCAAGTGCTGGAAGGAGCACCCGCAGACCAGTTCCTGATAGTCAGATTGAAGATGTCAGTGTTGAAGTACACCAGGATGAGGAGGATATGGGTGTTGCTGGCGCTGGGGAGGAAATTGACCAGGAGGATTCTGATGGTGAGGTGGTTTGTTTAAGTCAGGCACCCGGGGAGACACCTGTTGTCCGTGGGAGGAATATGGCCACTGACATGCCTGGTGAAAATACCAAAAAAATCAGCTCTTCGGTGTGGAAGTATTTCAACAGAAATGCGGACAACAGGTGTCAAGCCGTGTGTTGCCTTTGTCAAGCTGTAATAAGTAGGGGTAAGGACGTTAACCACCTCGGAACATCCTCCCTTATACGTCACCTGCAGCGCATTCATAATAAGTCAGTGACAAGTTCAAAAACTTTGGGCGACAGCGGAAGCAGTCCACTGACCAGTAAATCCCTTCCTCTTGTAACCAAGCTCACGCAAACCACCCCACCAACTCCCTCAGTGTCAATTTCCTCCTTCCCCAGGAATGCCAATAGTCCTGCAGGCCATGTCACTGGCAATTCTGACGAGTCCTCTCCTGCCTGGGATTCCTCCGATGCATCCTTGCGTGTAACGCCTACTGCTGCTGGCGCTGCTGTTGTTGCTGCTGGGAGTCGATGGTCATCCCAGAGGGGAAGTCGTAAGCCCACTTGTACTACTTCCAGTAAGCAATTGACTGTTCAACAGTCCTTTGCGAGGAAGATGAAATATCACAGCAGTCATCCTACTGCAAAGCGGATAACTGAGGCCTTGGCATCCTGGGTGGTGAGAAACGTGGTTCCGGTATCCATCATTACTGCAGAGCCAACTAGAGACTTGTTGGAGGTACTGTGTCCCCGGTACCAAATACCATCTAGGTTCCATTTCTCTAGGCAGGCGATACCGAAAATGTACACAGACCTCAGAAAAAGAGTCACCAGTGTCCTAAAAAATGCAGCTGTACCCAATGTCCACTTAACCACGGACATGTGGACAAGTGGAGCAGGGCAGGGTCAGGACTATATGACTGTGACAGCCCACTGGGTAGATGTATGGACTCCCGCCGCAAGAACAGCAGCGGCGGCACCAGTAGCAGCATCTCGCAAACTCCAACTCTTTCCTAGGCAGGCTACGCTTTGTATCACCGGTTTCCAGAATACGCACACAGCTGAAAACCTCTTATGGAAACTGAGGAAGATCATTGCGGAATGGCTTACCCCAATTGGACTCTCCTGTGGATTTGTGGCATCGGACAACGCCAGCAATATTGTGTGTGCATTAAATCTGGGCAAATTCCAGCACGTCCCATGTTTTGCACATACCTTGAATTTGGTGGTGCAGAATTTTTAAAAAAACGAGAGGGGCGTGCAAGAGATGCTGTCGGTGGCCAGAAGAATTGCGGGACACTTTCGGCGTACAGGCACCACGTACAGAAAACTGGAGCACCACCAAAAACGCCTGAACCTGCCCTGCCATCATCTGAAGCAAGAAGTGGTAACGACGTGGAATTCAACCCTCTGTATGCTTCAGAGGTTGGAGGAGCAGCAAAAGGCCATTCAAGCCTATACAATTGAGCACGATATAGGAGGTGGAATGCACCTGTCTCAAGTGCAGTGGAGAATGATTTCAACGTTGTGCAAGGTTCTGATGCCCTTTGAACTTGCCACACGTGAAGTCAGTTCAGACACTGCCAGCCTGAGTCAGGTCATTCCCCTCATCAGGCTTTTGCAGAAGAAGCTGGAGACATTGAAGGAGGAGCTAACACGGAGCGATTCCGCTAGGCATGTGGGACTTGTGGATGGAGCCCTTAATTCGCTTAACAAGGATTCACGGGTGGTCAATCTGTTGAAATCAGAGCACTACATTTTGGCCACCGTGCTCGATCCTAGATTTAAAGCCTACCTTGGATCTCTCTTTCCGGCAGACACAAGTCTGCTGGGGTTGAAAGACCTGCTGGTGAGAAAATTGTCAAGTCAAGCGGAACGCGACCTGTCAACATCTCCTCCTTCACATTCTCCCGCAACTGGGGGTGCGAGGAAAAGGCTCAGAATTCCGAGCCCACCCGCTGGCGGTGATGCAGGGCAGTCTGGAGCGACTGCTGATGCTGACATCTGGTCCGGACTGAAGGACCTGACAACGATTACGGACATGTCGTCTACTGTCACTGCATATGATTCTCTCAACATTGAAAGAATGGTGGAGGATTATATGAGTGACCGCATCCAAGTAGGCACGTCACACAGTCCGTACTTATACTGGCAGGAAAAAGAGGCAATTTGGAGGCCCTTGCACAAACTGGCTTTATTCTACCTAAGTTGCCCTCCCACAAGTGTGTACTCCGAAAGAGTGTTTAGTGCCGCCGCTCACCTTGTCAGCAATCGGCGTACGAGGTTACATCCAGAAAATGTGGAGAAGATGATGTTCATTAAAATGAATTATAATCAATTCCTCCGCGGAGACATTGACCAGCAGCAATTGCCTCCACAAAGTACACAGGGAGCTGAGATGGTGGATTCCAGTGGGGACGAATTGATAATCTGTGAGGAGGGGGATGTACACGGTGATATATCGGAGGATGATGATGAGGTGGACATCTTGCTTCTGTAGAGCCAGTTTGTGCAAGGAGAGATTAATTGCTTCTTTTTTGGTGGGGGTCCAAACCAACCCGTCATATCAGTCACAGTCGTGTGGCAGACCCTGTCACTGAAATGATGGGATGGTTAAAGTGTGCATGTCCTGTTTATACAACATAAGGGTGGGTGGGAGGGCCCAAGGACAATTCCATCTTGCACCTCTTTTTTCTTTAATTTTTCTTTGCGTCATGTGCTGTTTGGGGAGGGTTTTTTGGAAGGGCCATCCTGCGTGACACTGCAGTGCCACTCCTAGATGGGCCCGGTGTTTGTGTCGGCCACTAGGGTCGCTTATCTTACTCACACAGCTACCTCATTGCGCCTCTTTTTTTCTTTGCGTCATGTGCTGTTTGGGGAGGGTTTTTTGGAAGGGCCATCCTGCGTGACACTGCAGTGCCACTCCTAGATGGGCCCGGTGTTTGTGTCGGCCACTAGGGTCGCTTATCTTACTCACACAGCTACCTCATTGCGCCTCTTTTTTTCTTTGCGTCATGTGCTGTTTGGGGAGGGTTTTTTGGAAGGGCCATCCTGCGTGACACTGCAGTGCCACTCCTAGATGGGCCCGGTGTTTGTGTCGGCCACTAGGGTCGCTTATCTTACTCACACAGCTACCTCATTGCGCCTCTTTTTTTCTTTGCGTCATGTGCTGTTTGGGGAGGGTTTTTTGGAAGGGACATCCTGCGTGACACTGCAGTGCCACTCCTAGATGGGCCAGGTGTTTGTGTCGGCCACTAGGGTCGCTTAGCTTAGTCATCCAGCGACCTCGGTGCAAATTTTAGGACTAAAAATAATATTGTGAGGTGTGAGGTATTTAGAATAGACTGAAAATGAGTGGAAATGATGGTTTTTGAGGTTAATAATACTTTGGGATCAAAATGACCCCCAAATTCTATGATTTAAGCTGTTTTTTAGGTTTTTTGGAAAAAAACACCCGAATCCAAAACACACCCGAATCCGACAAAAAAAATTCGGTTAGGTTTTGCCAAAACGCGGTCGAACCCAAAACACGGCCGCGGAACCGAACCCAAAACCAAAACACAAAACCCGAAAAATTTCCGGCGCTCATCTCTAATATAATATACTAGCTTTACAATGTAAAATAAGGTAAATTGTGTGCATTAGGATGTATGCCACTGGTTCAGCATGGGTTGATAAATGTGGGCAATAATATTTGGCTCATTACAAGAATTGCAACATCACTTGAGCTAACAATCTATTAACTATTACATGGACACACACAATATAAATATTATGGATATTTGGGGTACAGACACTGATTCCCCCCAAGGCTGTGTTTGTGTTATGCAGATATGGAGGTTATGTTTCCCCAGGTAAGTGGAAGTAATGCTAACCACCACGCTTCCGCGCTAACACTTCTGACAACTAGGGGGTGTGGGCAGCATCACAAAAGACCCCCTGCACACGGGTGTTACCCTCTGAGGGGTGACACCAAAGTGCCGGCTCCTGCGCAGAGGGAGGAGCCGGGTGCTGCACTAGATCATAATGCAACCTGGCTCCCGTCACAGTGCAGAAGCCAGCAATGCAGATGCATCAGTCTCCGGGGAAAGCCTGCATCCCCCGGACCCACAATGTACCGAAAACGGGGGTTGGGATGCAAAGCCACGCCACCTCCATGAAGCTGCATACCCCGGACCCACAATGTGTGGGAAAACGGGGGTTAGGCTGTGAAGACACGCCCCCGTATGTGAAGCCACGCCCCTTCCACGAAGCCATGCCCCCTTTCACCGGCAACCGCACTGGGTGTTTTACAAGTAAGTGACGCCTCTGGGTGGGGGATATTACAAGACCTGTAAACACACTACCTGCTATAACACATGAAAATAGAAAAAGGACAATATAGCCTTACCTCTATAGGGAAAAGCCATCCACCCTCCACTGTTCTTCTGCAAATCCAAAAAGCTCTGAGTTGGTGAGGACTCTGGCATCATGTGCCCATCCTGGCCACCCAATGAAGACATCTGGGAAACTAAAAAATTAAAAATAAAGGTTTATTAGATGATATATAGCTCACAAAAAAAACTAAAAAAAGAAAAGAGGATATGAAACATTCATTAGTACAAAAGTACTTACTAGTATCTATAGTCACTACAATACGTCCACTAGAAAGATAGAATGCCAGCCTTTGCAGTTGTATTAGTCTGCAAGGTTATCACGGGGGGCGATGATAGGGATGTGGGTCCCATCTATGGCACCAGCACACTTCGGATACTCACACCTCAGGAAGCCTTGTTTGGTGGCATCTAGGCGCTGTCTTTCGGGCAAAGAGATGAAGCGCTGGTACAGGGTATACACAAATGCCCACGTCACCTGGTAGATGATCTTGCAGACTGTGCAATCCCGACACCAAATAAATAGGAGATTGTGCGGTACTTTCCTGGGGTAGAGGGCAATGGCTAATCTCCTGTTTGGGGCGATGGGCTGGCGTCAATAAATCCAATATATAGCGAAAGGCAGCACGCGACATCCAGAAGTGGGCCATCCACTGCAACTCCTGAAAAGCTTCCACAGTCAGCATGAAAGCTTCTCTGTAGCGGTGGTCTCTGTCCCACATTCTGCGATCTCTCATGGTGCTTAATCACAGAATGGATGTGACGCTCTTCTCTTGCGCAAATACTGGTGTCAAGATCTGGCCCTCTCAGCCAAGAATTCCTCTCTCCTCTGCCAACGCTGCAGTAGGTAGCACAGTGTGAGAAGCTGCGTCAATCTACTGTATATAACACAGCAGAAAACTGCAAACAGACAGGATCTCAGGGATACACACAGGTACTCCGTCGGCCATCATTGCTGCAGTGCTGTGAGCAGGCCCCACCCCTCCCTTTTGTTGCCTTTTGTGACCTCATCTTTCTCAGACCTTAAAAAAGTACATTTTTAGTGACATCCATAGAGAAAAGCATGGCTGACCTGGGTTCAGTGCAAACAGGGCCAACCCTGATCGAAGTGCAGTGTAAACCAGGTGTGAAGCTGGGTCTGGCCTGGGATTGTCCCGTGTTCAAATTCCCGGGTCAAACCAGGGATTTTGGTGTAAAAATGGTATTAGTAAAGGGTCAATGGTATAAGTAGGTGGGTGCAGGGAAGCCAGATTGGGGGCCAGTGGCCAATGGTTTCCATCTGTGTGTGACTCAGAAATGGTGGTAATTGGGGGAGAAGCTTCCAGATGAAGGTGTGTCTCAGGTTTGTTGCTGGCAACGACTGCGTCTAAAGATGCAGTTACGCTGACACCAGTGGCCATATTCAATCAGACATTCTGTGCCTGTCATAGGTAAGGTGGCCAAAAGTGCATCTGTGTACTTACATCAGCAGATTTGCACCCACGGAAATGGTCACCACAGGACAAGGTCAACATGATTTTTTCAGGTTTTCTTGGTGGCAAATTTTAGCTTTCAGCACATTAACCCCCAATTAGTGAACCACTTCAGGCAAGGTTGTGGATGACAAAGTAGGAAAAAGTAAAAATGAAAAACAAAAAACTCATGTTGACCATATGTTGTGTAGATCATTGTCATGTCGACCATTTGAACCTTTTGACCATGTTGCTCATAGGCATGTCGACCATTTGGTGTCAACCTATTGACTGTCGACCTTTTGATTTTGACCTACAGTATTATCCAGATACCCTCCAAATTATCTCCTGCATGCAACTTACTGTACCACCACATTTACCCCACAATATACAGTATAGTGATTTTCACATAGTATCCTCCCCGTGTCCTTGTCCTTCCTAGCCTGTAGTTTCATGGCTGATCTTCTTATTAATCCTAGATGTGTCACTTTACATTGTATTGTACTGATAATATGTAAAGTTACACTGTAGCTGTGTATATTCCTTGTACAATGTTGCAGACACTTTGCAGTACCATAAAAATAAAAGCAAATAACAAGGATCATAGGTGGTCATTCCGTGTTGATCGCAGCCAGCAACTTTTTGCTGCTGGTGCAATCAACTTGTCCACGCCTATGAGGGGAGTGTATTTTAGCATAGCAGGGATGCGATCGCTTGTGCAGCCCTGCTACAGCAAAAAAAGTTTCAAGCAGAAGTAGACCAGCCCTATACCTACTTACCCCTCCCTCCTCCTTCTCCCTTGCCCGGGATCTGCCAGAAGCTGCTGCCCAGAGGAGCCTGACTACCAGCGGAGACAGTAAATATAATCGTTTTTCTTTCTTTCTTTCTTTCTTTCTTTCTTTCTTTCTTTCTTTCTTTCTTTCTTTCTTTCTTTCTTTCTTTCTTTCTTTCTTTCTTTCTTTCTTTTCTGTCTGTCTGCCTTAATGTGTAAAAAAGGGGATGCTGTCTGGCGTACTGTGTAAAAATGGGGCGCTGTCTGGCGTAATGTGTAAAAAGGGGACGCTGTCTGGCGTAATGTGTAAAAAGGGGACGCTGTCTGCCGTAATGTGTAAAAAGGGGACGCTGTCTGGCGTACTGTGTAAAAATGGGGCGCTGTCTGGCGTAATGTGTAAAAAGGGGACGCTGTCTGGCGTAATATGTAAAAAGGGGATGCTGTCTGCCGTAATGTGTAAAAAGGGGACGCTGTCTGCCGTAATGTGTAAAAGGGGCTCTACCTGGTGTAGTGGCGCTACTGTGCGGCATCATTTGAATAATGGAGACTACTCTGCACCGTTATATGAATTGGTATTATTTTGTGGCCACACCCCCTCCCCATGAAGACACACCCCTATATTATTTGCGTGCGCCTATGGCGCGTACTGCCCCTGTTTTGCAGGGTCGACAGTAACTAGGTTGACAGTGTCTAGGTCAACCACTATTGGTCAACAGAAACTAGTTGACAGGGAAGCTAGATCAAGAGGGTCTCTAGGTCGACATGGTCTAGGTCGAAAGGTCAAAAGGTCGACATGAGTTTTTTAGGCCTTTTTGGTGTAGTTTTCTCTGTACAGTGACCGGGAACCCCAATTAGTGCACCGTGTCCCCTCGCATGGCTTGCGGCTACGGGTAAGGTGCTTCGCTCCACTAACTCTGTGCTCGGCACAGATTACTATTCCCAATCGTAGTCCGCGTGGATCGTTAAGTGTGAAAAAGTTCAAAAAAGAAAAAAAAGTCGACCATTTGACCTGTCAACCTAGAACATGTCGAACTAGAGACCCTGTTGATCTCGAAACCCTGTCAACCTAGTTACTGTCGACCAATAGTGGTCAACCTAGACACTGTTGACCTAGTTACTGTCGACCTAGAGATCAGATACCCCACTGTCCTTACTCCCACATAATAGCGCCAGACCCACAGATAAGTAATATTTTGTTTCTTTATTATTTTGTGTAGAGATGAGCATTCTTTAAATATACCACTAGAGGTCACTGTTTCATTCACATACCAAACTTGTAAATACTGTAGGTTAATACCTGCGATTCTATTTATTTCATTGTTACATACATAGGCCCTCATTCCGAGTTGATCGGTCGCAAGGCGATTTTAGCAGAGTTACACACGCTAAGCCGCCGCCTACTGGGAGTGAATCTTAGCTTCTTAAAATTGCGAACGATGTATTCGCAATATTGCGATTACAAACTACTTAGCAGTTTCAGAGTAGCTCCACACTTACTCGGCATCTGCGATCAGTTCAGTGCTTGTCGTTCCTGGTTTGACGTCACAAACACACCCAGCGTTCGCCCAGACACTCCCCCGTTTCTCCAGCCACTCCTGCGTTTTTTCCGGAAACGGTAGCGTTTTTATCCACACGCCCCTAAAACGCCGTGTTTCCGCCCAGTAACACCCATTTCCTGTCAATCACACTACGATCGCCGGAGCGATGAAAAAGCCGTGAGTAAAAATACTATCTTCATTGTAAAATTACTTGGCGCAGTCGCAGTGCGAATATTGCGCATGCGTACTAAGCGGATTTTCACTGCGATGCAATGAAAAATACCGAGCGAACGACTCGGAATGAGGGCCTATCGCTCAACATATATGTATACCTATCACACTAGTAATGTTTTATACATGCTACAAGTTTAAATATATTGTTCTTATTATAACACTGTGATACCATGGCGACAGGCACGGGGTGTGATGTCATGATGCGATGCCGGCTGGCTGGACACGCTGGAGGAGACGGCGGGACCGCCTTGAGAGGAAGAAGAAAAAGAAAAAGGATCTGTTTTTGGTGCACTGAAAGCTTAAAATGTAACTTTTATTATTCCATTAAAATAATAACATGTTATATTATCACGTCTTGGAGATGAACTGTATGCAAAATATTTACAAACATGTATAAGAATGGTGTGAAAGTTTGACCACACTGAATTGCAGAAAGGAAAACAAATAAAGTTGTTTAAAAACAGCTGAGCGTCTCTGTTGTGTGTCTGTCTTCTGTATTCCCTAATGTGTGTGGTACATCGAATCGACAGTATCTAGGTCGACAATGTTTAGGTCGACCACTATAGGTCGACATGGATGGAAGGTCGACAGGGTTTCTAAGTCGACATGTGCTAGGTCGACAGGTCTAAAGGTCCACATGAGGATTTATTTTTTTGGTGTCGTTTTCTTCGTAGAGTGACCGGGATCCCAAATTAGTGCACCGCGTCCCCTCGCATGGCTCGCGGGGCATGGTGCCTTTACTCCGCTACCGCTTCGCTCGGCACAGATTACCGTTCCAATCGTAGTCCATGTGGATCGTTAAGTATGAAAAAATTCAAAAAAAGAAAAAAAATTCAAAAACTCATGTCGACCTTTAGACCTATCGACCTAGCACATGTCGACCTAGAAGCCCTGTCGACCTACCATCCATGTCGACCTAGTGACTGTCGACCTATAGTGGTCGATCTAAACATTGTCGACCTAGATACTGTCGATCTTCAGACCGGATCCCATACTGTATACCTTTTTTCAGTCAATATTATCGTTTCTTCTGAAATCTAACAAAATTGTTGCTATTATGCTCATCCAGAAATCTTGACATATTGCCTAGAGGTCCATTCTTGTTTTGATACACATAAATAACTAAATCTTTAAACAATGTTAGTTACAATCTTGTAGGCTTCAAAATATGTTTCAACTGGCTACAGCAGTGGTGGCCAACCCGGTGCTCTCGAGCCACATGCGGCTCTTTCATCCGCTGCATGCGGCTCAGTCAGCTCCTGGCCACCGCTGCTCCGGCGGCGGTGTCTCTCTTCAATCGCTGCCGGGCCGTGAGCCAATCAGAGCTCGCGGACCGACAGCTATGGCTCCTGATTGGCTGCCGGACTGCGAGCTTTGATTGGCTCATGGACCGGCGCCTAATTCAAGAGAGATACCCCAGCCGGAGAGTGAGCAGCAGCAGTAGCGCAGGGCGCGGGCGCTGGTGAGCACTGTGGGGACATGTGTATCTGGCACTGGGGGCATAGCAGGCACTGGGGGCATATCTGGCACTGGGGGCATAGCTGGCACTGGGGGCATATATGGAACTGGGGGCAAAGCAGGCACTGTGGGGACATGTGTATCTGCACTGGGGGCATATCTGGAACTGGGGGCATAGCTGGCACTGTGGGGACATGTGCAGGGGCGGATTGGGAACAAAAAGCGGCCCTGGAAAAATTTGTACTAGTGGCCCCACATGGGCAGCACCAGAGGTGTAAGGTCTAGCAATGGCCCATGGCAGCAGCACCCTCCCCCCAAGACTTTGCAGATAGTGGGCATGTCCAGCACCAAGGGGGAAGTTAAAAATAAATAACATTCAATATTATGAGCACATTATATGATACACCTTCAGAATTTAGAAAGATATATTTTCTTGCTTATTACACCAACCATAGGGGGTCATTCCGAGTTGTTCGCTCGGTAAATTTCATCGCATCGCAGCGATTTTCCGCTTAGTGCGCATGCGCAATGTTCGCACTGCGACTGCGCCAAGTAAATTTGCTATGAAGTTAGGAATTTTACTCACGGCTTTTTCTTCGTTCAGGCGATCGTAGTGTGATTGACAGGAAGTGGGTGTTTCTGGGCGGAAACAGGCCGTTTTATGGGCGTGTGGGAAAAAACGCTACCGTTTCTGGGAAAAACGCGGGAGTGGCTGGAGAAACGGAGGAGTGGCTGGGTGAACGATGGGTGTGTTTGTGACGTCAAACCAGGAACGACAAGCTCTGAACTGATCGCAGATGCCGAGTAAGTCTGGAGCAACTCAGAAACTGCACAGAGATGTCTTTTCGCAATATTGTGAATCTTTCGTTCGCAATTTTACTATGCTAAGATTCACTCCCAGTAGGAGTAGGCTTAGCGTGTGCAAAGCTGCTAAAAACGGCTTGCGAGCGAACAACTCGGAATGACCCCCATATTCCAATCACTATTCACTCAATCTTATATGTCAGCCAAGCAGGCAGACAGAGCATACACTAGATCATCTGCAATCACAGGCTAAGTGGCAAAGTAATTTTCATATATGCAAATTATTTTGCATCATATTCATTATGTCTAGAAAAAGGACCACATGTCCTCAAACAAAACAGGCCCCACGGGTGCGTCGGCCCACCGGGAATCTTCCCTGTAAAGCTTATGGCCAATCCGCCTCTGGACATGTGTATCTGGCACTGGGAGCATAGCAGGCACTGGGTGCATATATGGAACTGGGGGCAAAGCCGGCACTTTGGGGACATATGTATCTGCACTGGGGGCATATCTGGCACTGGGGCATATCTAGCTCTGTGGGGACATGTGTATCTGGCACTGGGGGCATAGCTGGCACTGTGGGGACATATGTATCTGCACTGGGGGCATATCTGGCACTGGGGCATATCTGACACTGTGGGGACATGTGTATCCGGCACTGGGGGCATAGCTGGCACTTTGGGGGCATATGTATCTGCACTCGGGGCATATCTGGCACTGGGGGCATATCTGGCACTGGGGGCATAGCTGGCACTTAGGGGGCATATGTATCTGCACTGGGGGCATATCTGGCACTGGGGGCATATCAGGCACTGTGGGAATAGCAGGCACTGTGGGAACGTGTATCTAGCACTGGGGCATATCTGGCACTGGGACACAGCAGGCACTTGGGGACATATGTGTATCTGGCACTGTGGGGACATATGTGTATCTGGCACTGTGGGGACATATGTGTATCTGGCACTGTGGGGACATATGTGTATCTGGCACTGTGGGGACATATGTGTATCTAGCACTGTGGAGACATATGTGTATCTGGCACTGTGGGGGCATATGTGTATCTGGCACTGTGGGGGCATATATGTATCTGGCACTGTGGGGACATATGTGTATCTGGCACTGTGGGGACATATATGTATCTGGCACTGTGGAGGCACCCATTTTTTGGCGTTTTTATATGTACTGTACTGGGGCATTTTAGGTATGTGGCACTGTACAACATGACGAAAAAACGGGATTATGATATGAGGTCATACTCCTACAAACGTCATACCGAAAGGTGTGCGCACAAAAATGAGGTGTGGCTTTGTGACAACTATGCCACGCCCCCATTTTTGCTCAGGTACTTTTATGGGGGCGTGGCCTAAGCCATACTTGCCTACCTGACCCTCTCCATGAGCGAGAACATGCTCTGTTCCTGGACTTTCCTGGTAATGTATGATTGCCATCACCTGTGGTGAAACACCTTTCTTATCAATTACCTAGCTCACCACAGGTGATGGCAATCATACATTACCAGGAAAGTCCAGGAACAGAGCATTTTCTCCCTCATGGAGAGGGTCAGGTAGGCAAGTATGGCCTAAGCACAGCAGGTGTGGTCATGCACCCTTAGGAAAAAAAAAGAAAAATGGCCACAATGTAGACCACCACACAGCAGCTGGTGCTGGGCTGAGGATAAGAGCTGCAGCTGCTGCTGTCATGTAAGGGGGAGTGGGGGAGGGGCCCGGGGCATTCACTGGGCCCCTCCATCTGACCTGGGCCCGGGTAGTTTGTACCCTCTCCATCAGAGCCGGCGCTAGCTACTCAGCAAAGGGATGCAGTGCAGGGAGGTGCCAAACTGAAGAGGCACTCAGCCTCTCCCTGCTCTGCATCCCTGCTGCTGCCAGCTCCCGCTGCGCCTGTCACACTGGATGACAGGTAGCTGCGCTGGCAGCGACTCCCTCTCCCTCCTTACCCCCCAGAAAGAGTGCACGGAGTGTGTGGCCTCAGCCAACACACAGCGCTGTTCACACCCCGAGCTGCATAGAGGTCGGGGCATGGCCTAATCGTGGGCAGTAGCCACGCCCCTTTTGGGATTTTTTTAAATGTCTTTGCAGTACAGAGCTGGGTGGGTGCAGTGCCTAATCGCTGAGCCCCCAGCCCTCAGCCAGAATCAATTCGATCGGGTAGTGTGGTCACTGTGATTACACTCCCCCCACCCAACCATACAGGAACACACACCTCCTACATTTAAGTACTTCAAGGAGGGATGTTTCATCGTGAAAATGGGGCGTGGCCTACAGGAAAGGGGGCTTAGTTTTGTGGAGGGTCCAAGATTGTGAACCACGCCCCCGTTTTCATCAGTGAGGGGGTATGGCCTGCGCTATATGAGCTGCTGGCATACTCCCCCCCCTCCCTCTGTGCTTTGTAATGTGACTAACGCACACTACTATGCGGTGTAATGTGACTAACGGACAGTACTGTGCAGTGTAATGTGACTGACGGACACTACCGTGCAGTGTAATGTGACTAACAGACACTACTGTGCGGTGTAATGTGACTAACAGACACTACTGTGCAGTGTAATGTGACTAACGGACACTACTGTGTGGTATAATGTGACTAACGAACACTACTGTGCGGTGTAATGTGATAAACGGACACTACTGTGTGGTGTAATGTGACTAACGGACACTACTGTGTGGTATAATGTGACTAACGAACACTACTGTGCGGTGTAATGTGATAAACGGACACTACTGTGTGGTGTAATGTGACTAACGGACACTACTGTGTGGTGTAATGTGACTAACGGACACTACTGTGCGGTGTGATGTGACCAGCGAACACAAACTGTGCAGTGTAATGTGAATTGGTACTATTCTATGGCCCCTATATTTGTGGTGCTTCCCCCTGGTGGGGGAAGTGGCATGTGTAAAAGGGTGCTCTACTGGCTCAATGTGTAAAAGGGAACTCTACCTGGCTCAATGTGTAAAAGGAACTCTACCTGGCTCAATGTGTAAAAGGGTGCTCTATCAGGAATAATGTGTGACTGGCCAAAATGTCTAGTTATACCTCTGAGGATGAGATCGGCCATATTTGTACAGTATTTGTAGAAAGGCGCAACATTGATAGTTTGCGGGAGGGCGTCGTACACCCTAGCACCAGCCATGCTCTCCATCCCCTCTCTCGACACCACTGCGTGTCACTGTGCACATGCAGTGTTTCAAAACAACATAGCAGCATCATAGAGCCCATTCAATTATTTATGTTTATCCTTAATGCGGTGGACTGAGTCGCTGTACCCGCATTAGCCCATTAGACTACCTGCGCACTTACTCTTCATGCGGCAGATTGTGCCGCTGTACCCGTAGCATGGCTAATGTGGGACAGTGATTACTATTGGTAGTGTGGCTGATGTTTGGTATTAATAGGGCAGACTCACTGTAATTTATCAACAATATAGCATCCTGGCTAATGACAATGACTACTATTGATATTGTGGACGATTTATATGTATGTGGCACTGTACTGGTACTGGGGCATTATATGTATTTGGGACTGTACAACATGACTAAAAACGGAGTTATGACACAAGATCATACTCCTACAAACGTCATAACGAAAGGTGCGCGCACAAAATGGAGTGTGTCATTGTGAAAACTAGGCTCTTCCACTTGATCTTTTCTGGCTCTTTGCCTCTGACTGGTTGGCCACCACTGCTCTAGGCAATATGCCTAGATTTATGGATGAGCATAATAGCAACAATTTTGTTAGATTTCAGAAGAAACGATAATATTGACTGAAAAAAGGTATACAGTATCATTAATTTACATTTGCATAGCGAATACAGAAGACAGACACAAAACAGAGACGCTCAGCTGTTTTTAAACATTTTTTTTTCCTTTCTGCAATTCAGTGTTGTCAAACTTTCACACCATTCTTATACATGTTTTTAAATATTTTGCATACATTTAATCTACAAGACATGTGATAATATAACATGTTATTATTTTAATGGAATAATAAAAGTAAACATTTAAGCTTTCAGTGCACCAAAAACAGATCCTTTTTCTTTTTCTTCTTTCTCTCTCGTAACATTATGATCTGTGGTAGCACCCCGTTATTTGAATGACCATAGTTATCATATTAATACTATATAGATTATAATTTCTTCCTGTGCAATGGATTTTCCCTTCCCTTTCCCTTTTCTACATAAAGGAAGCACTTATAAGATTGTCACAGACACTCTGGGTTAAAATTTACTAAAACTTCTAAAACAGAGAATTGGTGGTGGTGACCATAGCAACCAATCAGATGCTGTTTATCATTTTCTAAAAGGTAATAGAGAAATTATAGACATCATCTGATTAGTTGCTATGGGAAACATCACCAACTCTCTGTCTTAGAAGCTTTAGTAAATTTACCACTCTGAGTGTGCCACCACCACATTATCATATTACTCTGCCTTCTCTTGGAGACCGCCGGTAGCTGCAGAGACCAGACCTGCCTCGCCTCCAATAGGCAAAAAGTGCCTGGAGCTTGGGGAGGGGATGTTCTGTGGACAATAATGCTGCAAAGAAAAAGGACCCACTGAAGCGGCTAGCAGATCTTCGTCACTAGGGGAGGGGCCAGGGCCGTCTTTTCGTATGGGCTTAATGGGAAGCTGCCGAAGGGCCAGGAGTATAAGGGCCCGAGGAGTATAAGGCCCCTAGGCTAATAGCTGAGTGTACAAAGCAATAGAAAAATAATTCCTCTCTTGGCGCAATAGAGCTGCAATAGAAAGTACTTAATAGACCACCAATCTATACAAACTTGCAAAAAAGAAAAAAGTACGATCTCACTTTGCGCTCACTGTCCCAGGAATACGGCTTTGTCGCAATGGACAAGGGTAGTCTGATCAATATGAAAAGGAAAAGGAAAAATGCAACATAGTGTAATACTGCAATGAGGATGGGTCTTTCACCGCTGTGTGATACGAGGAATGGAAGTGTTGGTATAGTCCCAAATAGAAAGTTCATGCATCCACCTCCTTTTCAAAGGCACCCAACGTGATATGCAGGATTTATGGTGATTAACTCTTACATGTATGCTTACTTCTATAAGACGTGTTGAAAACTCATAAAGGTTTCTTTTGCGATCCTTAAACTCTCCTCACATAGGCGGATGGACCCCAATGTCCCTCGTAACAAATCAGAGTCAGAGATACAATCCAATTAGGACAAGAACACTCTTTTAATTTCAGAGTACAAGGCAAGATGATGTTTGAGCCGATAGCAATGGACCCGGATACCAATAGCTATTGATTCCCCACTATGGATAGGCTGATCTGTAACCTACAACAAACACTGTGTCGACACGTTTCGACGCTGTGCAGCGTCTTTTTCAAGATTCACAGTGTATAATCACCCTGGAATACAGCGTGTCTTGCCTGGTCAGGTAGAAGAAAAAAAAAAAAAAAAACAGGCAAGACACGCTGTATTCCATTGGATTGTATCTCTTTTAATAACAAATGTAAAACTCCTTATACACTCTTACTTATATTCACCAAACTGAACGTCCGCAGCAGCTGATGGAATCAACAATTCCCCAAAGATCCTCGTGGGGTTCCCGCTCCCCAGTGGAAAGGTGTGTAATGTATGTGACTGTTCAGCTGCCCATTGCAACCCAACATGTGTGAACATTATACTGTAGTGACTTCATCAGGGGTATGGCAGCATCATTCTCTGAGGACCGAACGTGACTCATGAACAGTACAGTAACAAAGTGATATACAGACTCAGGAGACTGGTTATATGTGCAAAGGTCCAGGTCACAGGCCCAGAAAAATGACGACAATACATGCAGAGGTCAGGGATTCTATAGCGGATTTCTGAATCACAGATCAGGATCATATATGAGGTAGTTAGGCACTGTAACTAGAATGCTGCAGCATTGGATGAAACCTAATCCCCTGGTACAGAATGGTGTGCAGAATGAGATTTAAATAGGCAGAACTGGATTTTTATGTGGTGCCAATGGCGTTGGTGGTCCGGTTACAGCAACCTAAGGGGCAGATGCCCATGTCAAACACAAACCAGAGCTCAGAGGGACATGGAGAGACAGTGGCACACCCGCGATCACAATGGGGACTAAATAACCATCACCAAATAAAATAAGTGGGAGGTGGGCTCCTGTGTGACAGTGCTGGGTGTCCTGGTGTGACTGGCACCATGTCTGCACTCTGCTACAGTAAGATCACGGGCCGGCATGGAATTACAAGGAGCATTACTGTTAAATATATTTATAGGCAATCAACAAGAAATTCATATGGCACAATTCAGATGTGACGAATCAAGAGGAGATATTGACACTTGTGTGAACTTTGGACAACAACTCACTCTGAGTATATATAAGATCAGGGTGTAACATAATTTGTTGAAATCTATAAAAAATTCTGATGATGAAGAAGATAAGAACAATGAACTACAGTATAATGACATATCTGATTATTAAAGATGATGACTGTCACACTGAAGAACTTAATTATAATGGGAGTTTTTGTCCCTATAGTCACTAATGTGACAATAAAGTATTGTGGACAGTATTCCAGTGTAATTATTAGTATTCAACAGACAAAGAGGAAGGGGGGTGCAAATCCCCACCCCGAAATTCCCTTCCGCACACTGAAAATTACCTGTAACCATCCCTGAACCTATCTGGTAATAAAATTCAGGGAATTAGTCACAAAGGTTTGCAAATTTAGGGGTGGGGATTTGCACTCCCCTTCCTCTTTGTCTGTTGTTTGTCTGTGACCCTCCCTCCCCCTTCCAGCACCTGATATATCATTACCTCCAGGTATGATTGGGCAGCTTCCAAATTGTTTGCTTGTGTGCAAGAGGCATTGAATGGGAGCAGCATTTGGAAGGCATGCTGTTACTTGTAGTGCCAATGGGAGATCCTGGGGTGGCTCCCGGGTAAGTTAGCTCTCTGTCTGGATGTGTTTTAGTAATAGCCTTTATCATGAGGCGTACTGTGACAAATTACATGGCCCTATGTGGGCACTGCTATCAAGTAGTTAGGACTGCTGTATCGGAGAAGCCGTGAAGTGGCCAGCAGCTAAACATGTGTTTGCAAACATTTGTGACTAATTCTCTGAATTTTATTACCAGATAGGTTCAGGCATGGTTACAGGTAATTTTCAGTGTGCGGAAGGGAATTTAGGGGGGGGATTTGGCCCCCCCCCCCTTCCTTCCTCGTTGTTTGTTGTTTGTCTGTGACCCCTCCCAATTCCAGCGCCTGATATATAATTACCTCCAGGTATGATTGAGCAGCTTCCAAATTGTTTGTCTAATTATTGGTATTGCAATAAAACCAAGAATTCTGTATCCTGACTAAGAATAAATATAGAGAAGTTCAATAAATGAGTGGAGTAACCTCTATTATAATAAGATCTAAACACTGAAAAGGATGATTTTAGGAGTAGTACTGACTGAGTGAAACAGGTCAAGGCTCAGAATTTATCTCATATACTGTAGACCACATGATTGATAAATAGCACCATGTATGTATTGTATACAGATGTTTACTTATACTTGCCATGCTCTGGTAATGTGGAGAATAGAGATGAGCGCCTGAAATTTTTCGGGTTTTGTGTTTTGGTTTTGGGTTCGGTTCCGCGGCCGTGTTTTGGGTTCGACCGCGTTTTGGCAAAACCTCACCGAATTTTTTTTGTCGGATTCGGGTGTGTTTTGGATTCGGGTGGTTTTTTCAAAAAACCCTAAAAAACATCTTAAAACATTGAATTTGGGGGTCATTTTGATCCCATAGTATTATTAACCTCAATAACCATAATTAACACTCATTTTCAGTCTATTCTGAACACCTTACACCTCACAATATTATTTTTAGTCCTAAAATTTGCACCGAGGTCGCTGGATGACTAAGCTCAGCGACCCTAGTGGCCGACACAAACACCGGGCCCATCTAGGAGTGGCACTGCAGTGTCACGCAGGATGTCCCTTCCAAAAAACCCTCCCCAAACAGCACATGACGCAAAGAAAAAAAGAGGCGCAATGAGGTAGCTGTGTGAGTAAGATTAGCGACCCTAGTGGCCGACACAAACACCGGGCCCATCTAGGAGTGGCACTGCAGTGTCACGCAGGATGTCCCTTCCAAAAAACCCTCCCCAAACAGCACATGACGCAAAGAAAAAAAGAGGCGCAATGAGGTAGCTGACTGTGTGAGAAAGATAAGCGACCCTAGTGGCCGACACAAACACCGGGCCCATCTAGGAGTGGCACTGCAGTGTCACGCAGGATGTCCCTTCCAAAAAACCCTCCCCAAACAGCACATGACGCAAAGAAAAATAAAAGAAAAAAGAGGTGCAAGATGGAATTGTCCTTGGGCCCTTCCCACCCACCCTTATGTTGTATAAACAAAACAGGACATGCACACTTTAACCAACCCATCATTTCAGTGACAGGGTCTGCCACACGACTGTGACTGAAATGACGGGTTGGTTTGGACCCCCACCAAAAAAGAAGCAATTAATCTCTCCTTGCACAAACTGGCTCTACAGAGGCAAGATGTCCACCTCATCATCATCCTCCGATATATCACCGTGTACATCCCCCTCCTCACAGATTATCAATTCGTCCCCACTGGAATCCACCATGTCAGCTCCCTGTGTACTTTGTGGAGGCAATTGCTGCTGGTCAATGTCTCCGCGGAGGAATTGATTATAATTCATTTTAATGAACATCATCTTCTCCACATTTTCTGGATGTAACCTCGTACGCCGATTGCTGACAAGGTGAGCGGCGGCACTAAACACTCTTTCGGAGTACACACTTGTGGGAGGGCAACTTAGGTAGAATAAAGCCAGTTTGTGCAAGGGCCTCCAAATTGCCTCTTTTTCCTGCCAGTATAAGTACGGACTGTGTGACGTGCCTACTTGGATGCGGTCACTCATATAATCCTCCACCATTCTATCAATGGTGAGAGAATCATATGCAGTGACAGTAGACGACATGTCCGTAATGGTTGTCAGGTCCTTCAGTCCGGACCAGATGTCAGCATCAGCAGTCGCTCCAGACTGCCCTGCATCACCGCCAGCGGGTGGGCTCGGAATTCGGATTTGGGATTTCGAAGAATGCACAGTTCTTTGCTGTGCTGCTTTTGCCAGCTTGAGTCTTTTCATTTTTCTAGCGAGAGGCTGAGTGCTTCCATCCTCATGTGAAGCTGAACCACTAGCCATGAACATAGGCCAGGGCCTCAGCCGTTCCTTGCCACTCCGTGTGGTAAATGGCATATTGGCAAGTTTACGCTTCTCCTCCGACAATTTTATTTTAGGTTTTGGAGTCCTTTTTTTTCTGATATTTGGTGTTTTGGATTTGACATGCTCTGTACTATGACATTGGGCATCGGCCTTGGCAGACGACGTTGCTGGCATTTCATCGTCTCGGCCATGACTAGTGGCAGCAGCTTCAGCACGAGGTGGAAGTGGATCTTGATCTTTCCCTAATTTTGGAACCTCAACTTTTTTGTTCTCCATATTTTATAGGCAGAACTAAAAGGCACCTCAGGTAAACAATGGAGATGGATGGATTGGATACTAGTATACAATTATGGACGGACTGCCACGGTTAGGTGGTATAAAAAAACCACGGTTAGGTGGTATATAATACAATTATGGATGGACGGACTGCCTGCCGAGTTCCGACACAGAGGTAGCCACAGCCGTGAACTACCGCACTGTACACTGGTTGATAAAGAGATAGTAGTATACTCGTAACAACTAGTATGACACTATGACGACGGTATAAAGAATGAAAAAAAAACCACGGTTAGGTGGTATATATTATAATAATAATACAATTATGGATGGACGGACTGCCTGCCGACTGCCGACACAGAGGTAGCCACAGCCGTGAACTACCGCACTGTACACTGGTTGATAAAGAGATAGTAGTATACTCGTAACAACTAGTATGACACTATGACGACGGTATAAAGAATGAAAAAAAAACCACGGTTAGGTGGTATATATTATAATAATAATACAATTATGGATGGACGGACTGCCTGCCGACTGCCGACACAGAGGTAGCCACAGCCGTGAACTACCGCACTGTACACTGGTTGATAAAGAGATAGTAGTATACTCGTAACAACTAGTATGACACTATGACGACGGTATAAAGAATGAAAAAAAAACCACGGTTAGGTGGTATATATTATAATAATAATACAATTATGGATGGACGGACTGCCTGCCGACTGCCGACACAGAGGTAGCCACAGCCGTGAACTACCGCACTGTACACTGGTTGATAAAGAGATAGTAGTATACTCGTAACAACTAGTATGACACTATGACGACGGTATAAAGAATGAAAAAAAAACCACGGTTAGGTGGTATATATTATAATAATAATACAATTATGGATGGACGGACTGCCTGCCGACTGCCGACACAGAGGTAGCCACAGCCGTGAACTACCGCACTGTACACTGGTTGATAAAGAGATAGTAGTATACTCGTAACAACTAGTATGACACTATGACGACGGTATAAAGAAAGAAAAAAAAATACCACAGTTAGGTGGTATATATTATAATAATAATACAATTATGGATGGACGGACTGCCTGCCGACTGCCGACACAGAGGTAGCCACAGCCGTGAACTACCGCACTGTACACTGGTTGATAAAGAGATAGTAGTATACTCGTAACAACTAGTATGACACTATGACGGTATAAAGAATGAAAAAAAAACCACGGTTAGGTGGTATATATTATAATAATAATACAATTATGGATGGACGGACTGCCTGCCGACTGCCGACACAGAGGTAGCCACAGCCGTGAACTACCGCACTGTACACTGGTTGATAAAGAGATAGTAGTATACTCGTAACAAGTATGACACTATGACGACGGTATAAAGAAAGAAAAAAAAATACCACGGTTAGGTGGTATATATTGTAATACAATTATGGATGGACGGACTGCCTGCCGAGTTCCGACTGCCGACACAGAGGTAGCCACAGCCGTGAACTACCGCACTGTACTGTGTCTGCTGCTAATATAGACTGGTTGATAAAGAGATAGTATACAATACATACAACAATATACTACTATACTGGTGGTCAGGCACTGGTCACCACTAGTCACACTGGCAGTGGCACTCCTGCAGCAAAAGTGTGCACTGTTTAATTTTAAATTAATATAATATTATGTACTCCTGGGGGCTCCTGCTATAACAACCTGCAGTGCTCCCCAGTCTCCCCCACAATTATTATAAGCTTTGCCTTTTATACATTGATGTGCAGCACACTGGGCTGAGCTGAGTGCACACAGACTGAGTCACACTGTGTGACTGGCTGCTGCTGTGTATCGTTTTTTTTCAGGCAGAGAACGGATATAGCAGAGAACGGATATATTATATTAAAATAAATAAAAGTTAACTAACAACAACTGCACTGGTCACTGTGGTAAACTCTGTCTGACTCTGCACAATCTCTCTCTCTCTTCTAATCTAATTTCTAATGGAGAGGACGCCAGCCACGTCCTCTCCCTATCAATCTCAATGCACGTGTGAAAATGGCGGCGACGCGCGGCTCCTTATATAGAATCCGAGTCTCGCGAGAATCCGACAGCGTCATGATGACGTTCGGGCGCGCTCGGGTTAACCGAGCAAGGCGGGAGGATCCGAGTCTGCTCGGACCCGTGAAAAAAACATGAAGTTCGTGCGGGTTCGGTTTCAGAGAAACCGAACCCGCTCATCTCTAGTGGAGAACACTTTAAACATAGATCAAAGGCTTAAATGGTTCTGCAGCAATTCTCCTTTATATGTTAGTGCAGTATTAATGGCACTATACTGGAAACTACTGAGGAGGAAAGGGATCTAGGAGTCACTATTTCAGATGACTTAAAAGCAGGTAAGCAATGTAACAAGGCAATGAGGAAGGCTAGTCAGATGCTTGGCTGCATTGGGAGAGGAATCAGCAGCAGAAAGAAGTAATAATGCCACTGTATAGGTCATTGGTACGGCCTCATCTAGAATACTGTATTCAGTTCTGGAGGCCATATCTTCAAAAGGATATTAATACATTAGAAACTGTACAAAGGAGGGCAACTAAAATGGTGCATGGCCTACATCACAAAACATACCCAGAAAGACTAAGAAATCTCAATATGTATAGTTTGGAGCAGAGAAGGGAAAGGGGGGACATGATAGAAACTTTCAAATATATGAAGGGTTTTAACAAAGTCCAGGAGGGAAACATTCTCTAAATGAAGAGAAGCAATAGGACACGAGGACATGCACTGAGACTGGAGGGGGGGAGGTTCAGGGGAAATTTGCGGAAAAATTATTTCACAGAAAGGGCAGTGGACAAGTGGAATAGCCTCCCATCAGAGGTGGTAGAGGCTAAGACAGTAGAGCAATTTAAACATGCATGGGATAGACATAAGGATATCCTTACAAAGAAATAAGGATCAAATAAGGTTAGTGATAAAAAATAATAAAAAAAAATAAAAAAAACAAGGGGCAGACTAGATGGGCCAAGTGGTTCTTATCTGCCGACAAATTCTATGTTTCTATGTTTCATAATGTTAGCAACAGCAGAACATAAACCTGGACCAATGGAAATAGTGCAAAATACTTCACAACACTCAATCTGTTCCTCTGAGTTGGACATGGACTGTTGTTCTGGTTTAAACCTGGAGACTCCTTGGACCTCAATCTGGATCTCAAAAAATAGAGTTTGCTGCACTTAAAGTAGATGTTACAGCTGCTCAGTATAAAATTCAATAAAAATGCATTTCGAATTCGGCTGGATTTTTTTTTTATCAAGGAATGCAGATTAGAGATGAGCGCCGGAAATTTTTCGGGTTTTGTGTTTTGGTTTTGGGTTCGGTTCCGCGGCCGTGTTTTGGGTTCGACCGCGTTTTGGCAAAACCTCACCGAATTTTTTTTGTCGGATTCGGGTGTGTTTTGGATTCGGGTGTTTTTTTAAAAAAACCCTAAAAAACAGCTTAAATCATAGAATTTGGGGGTAATTTTGATCCCAAAGTATTATTAACCTCAAAAAACATAATTTACACTCATTTTCAGCCTATTCTGAACACATCACACCTCACAATATTATTTTTAGTCCTAAAATTTGCACCGAGGTCGCTGTGTGAGTAAGATAAGCGACCCTAGTGGCCGACACAAACACCGGGCCCATCTAGGAGTGGCACTGCAGTGTCACGCAGGATGGCCCTTCCAAAAAACCCTCCCCAAACAGCACATGACGCAAAGAAAAAAAGAGGCGCAATGAGGTAGCTGACTGTGTGAGTAAGATTAGCGACCCTAGTGGCCGACACAAACACCGGGCACATCTAGGAGTGGCACTGCAGTGTCACGCAGGATGTCCCTTCCAAAAAACCCTCCCCAAACAGCACATGACGCAAAGAAAAAAAGAGGCGCAATGAGGTAGCTGTGTGAGTAAGATTAGCGACCCTAGTGGCCGACACAAACACCGGGCCCATCTAGGAGTGGCACTGCAGTGTCACGCAGGATGTCCCTTCCAAAAAACCCTCCCCAATCAGCACATGATGCAAAGAAAAAGAAAAGAAAAAAGAGGTGCAAGATGGAATTATCCTTGGGCCCTCCCACCCACCCTTATGTTGTATAAACAAAACAGGACATGCACACTTTAACCAACCCATCATTTCAGTGACAGGGTCTGCCACACGACTGTGACTGATATGACGGGTTGGTTTGGACCCCCCCCAAAAAAGAAGCAATTAATCTCTCCTTGCACAAACTGGCTCTACAGAGGCAAGATGTCCACCTCATCTTCACCCTCCGATATATCACCGTGTACATCCCCCTCCTCACAGATTATCAATTCGTCCCCACTGGAATCCACCATCTCAGCTCCCTGTGTACTTTGTGGAGGCAATTGCTGCTGGTCAATGTCTCCGCGGAGGAATTGATTATAATTCATTTTAATGAACATCATCTTCTCCACATTTTCTGGATGTAACCTCGTACGCCGATTGCTGACAAGGTGAGCGGCGGCACTAAACACTCTTTCGGAGTACACACTTGTGGGAGGGCAACTTAGGTAGAATAAAGCCAGTTTGTGCAAGGGCCTCCAAATTGCCTCTTTTTCCTGCCAGTATAAGTACGGACTGTGTGACGTGCCTACTTGGATGCGGTCACTCATATAATCCTCCACCATTCTATCAATGTTGAGAGAATCATATGCAGTGACAGTAGACGACATGTCCGTAATCGTTGTCAGGTCCTTCAGTCCGGACCAGATGTCAGCATCAGCAGTCGCTCCAGACTGCCCTGCATCACCGCCAGCGGGTGGGCTCGGAATTCTGAGCCTTTTCCTCGCACCCCCAGTTGCGGGAGAATGTGAAGGAGGAGATGTTGACAGGTCGCGTTCCGCTTGACTTGACAATTTTGTCACCAGCAGGTCTTTCAACCCCAGCAGACCTGTGTCTGCCGGAAAGAGAGATCCAAGGTAGGCTTTAAATCTAGGATCGAGCACGGTGGCCAAAATGTAGTGCTCTGATTTCAACAGATTGACCACCCGTGAATCCTTGTTAAGCGAATTAAGGGCTGCATCCACAAGTCCCACATGCCTAGCGGAATTGCTCCGTGTTAGCTCCTTCTTCAATGCCTCCAGCTTCTTCTGCAAAAGCCTGATGAGGGGAATGACCTGACTCAGGCTGGCAGTGTCTGAACTGACTTCACGTGTGGCAAGTTCAAAGGGCATCAGAACCTTGCACAACGTTGAAATCATTCTCCACTGCACTTGAGACAGGTGCATTCCACCTACTATATCGTGCTCAATTGTATAGGCTTGAATGGCCTTTTGCTGCTCCTCCAACCTCTGAAGCATATAGAGGGTTGAATTCCACCTCGTTACCACTTCTTGCTTCAGATGATGGCAGGGCAGGTTCAGTAGTTTTTGGTGGTGCTCCAGTTTTCTGTACGTGGTGCCTGTACGCCGAAAGTGTCCCGCAATTCTTCTGGCCACCGACAGCATCTCTTGCACGCCCCTGTCGTTTTTTAAAAAATTCTGCACCACCAAATTCAAGGTATGTGCAAAACATGGGACGTGCTGGAATTGGCCCAGATTTAATGCACACACAATATTGCTGGCGTTGTCCGATGCCACAAATCCACAGGAGAGTCCAATTGGGGTAAGCCATTCCGCGATGATCTTCCTCAGTTGCCGTAAGAGGTTTTCAGCTGTGTGCGTATTCTGGAAAGCGGTGATACAAAGCGTAGCCTGCCTAGGAAAGAGTTGGCGTTTGCGAGATGCTGCTACTGGTGCCGCCGCTGCTGTTCTTGCGGCGGGAGTCCATACATCTACCCAGTGGGCTGTCACAGTCATATAGTCCTGACCCTGCCCTGCTCCACTTGTCCACATGTCCGTGGTTAAGTGGACATTGGGTACAGCTGCATTTTTTAGGACACTGGTGACTCTTTTTCTGAGGTCTGTGTACATTTTCGGTATCGCCTGCCTAGAGAAATGGAACCTAGATGGTATTTGGTACCGGGGACACAGTACCTCCAACAAGTCTCTAGTTGGCTCTGCAGTAATGATGGATACCGGAACCACGTTTCTCACCACCCAGGATGCCAAGGCCTCAGTTATCCGCTTTGCAGTAGGATGACTGCTGTGATATTTCATCTTCCTCGCAAAGGACTGTTGAACAGTCAATTGCTTACTGGAAGTAGTACAAGTGGGCTTACGACTTCCCCTCTGGGATGACCATCGACTCCCAGCGGCAACAACAGCAGCGCCAGCAGCAGTAGGCGTTACACGCAAGGATGCATCGGAGGAATCCCAGGCAGGAGAGGACTCGTCAGACTTGCCAGTGACATGGCCTGCAGGACTATTGGCATTCCTGGGGAAGGAGGAAATTGACACTGAGGGAGTTGGTGGGGTGGTTTGCGTGAGCTTGGTTACAAGAGGAAGGGATTTACTGGTCAGTGGACTGCTTCCGCTGTCACCCAAAGTTTTTGAACTTGTCACTGACTTATTATGAATGCGCTGCAGGTGACGTATAAGGGAGGATGTTCCGAGGTGGTTAACGTCCTTACCCCTACTTATTACAGCTTGACAAAGGGAACACACGGCTTGACACCTGTTGTCCGCATTTCTGGTGAAATACCTCCACACCGAAGAGCTGATTTTTTTGGTATTTTCACCTGGCATGTCAACGGCCATATTCCTCCCACGGACAACAGGTGTCTCCCCGGGTGCCTGACTTAAACAAACCACCTCACCATCAGAATCCTCCTGGTCAATTTCCTCCCCAGCGCCAGCAACACCCATATCCTCCTCATCCTGGTGTACTTCAACACTGACATCTTCAATCTGACTATCAGGAACTGGACTGCGGGTGCTCCTTCCAGCACTTGCAGGGGGCATGCAAATAGTGGAAGGCGCATGCTCTTCACGTCCAGTGTTGGGAAGGTCAGGCATCGCAAACGACACAATTGGACTCTCCTTGTGGATTTGGGATTTCAAAGAACGCACAGTTCTTTGCGGTGCTTTTGCCAGCTTGAGTCTTTTCAGTTTTCTAGCGAGAGGCTGAGTGCTTCCATCCTCATGTGAAGCTGAACCAATAGCCATGAACATAGGCCAGGGCCTCAGCCGTTCCTTGCCACTCCGTGTGGTAAATGGCATATTGGCAAGTTTACGCTTCTCCTCCGACAATTTTATTTTAGGTTTTGGAGTCCTTTTTTTTCTGATATTTGGTGTTTTGGATTTGACATGCTCTGTACTATGACATTGGGCATCGGCCTTGGCAGACGACGTTGCTGGCATTTCATCGTCTCGGCCATGACTAGTGGCAGCAGCTTCAGCACGAGGTGGAAGTGGATCTTGATCTTTCCCTAATTTTGGAACCTCAACTTTTTTGTTCTCCATATTTTATAGGCAGAACTAAAAGGCACCTCAGGTAAACAATGGAGATGGATGGATTGGATACTAGTATACAATTATGGACGGACTGCCACGGTTAGGTGGTATAAAAAAACCACGGTTAGGTGGTATATATTATAATAATAATACAATTATGGATGGACGGACTGCCTGCCGACTGCCGACACAGAGGTAGCCACAGCCGTGAACTACCGCACTGTACACTGGTTGATAAAGAGATAGTAGTATACTCGTAACAACTAGTATGACACTATGACGACGGTATAAAGAATGAAAAAAAAACCACGGTTAGGTGGTATATATTATAATAATAATACAATTATGGATGGACGGACTGCCTGCCGACTGCCGACACAGAGGTAGCCACAGCCGTGAACTACCGCACTGTACACTGGTTGATAAAGAGATAGTAGTATACTCGTAACAACTAGTATGACACTATGACGACGGTATAAAGAATGAAAAAAAAACCACGGTTAGGTGGTATATATTATAATAATAATACAATTATGGATGGACGGACTGCCTGCCGACTGCCGACACAGAGGTAGCCACAGCCGTGAACTACCGCACTGTACACTGGTTGATAAAGAGATAGTAGTATACTCGTAACAACTAGTATGACACTATGACGACGGTATAAAGAATGAAAAAAAACCCACGGTTAGGTGGTATATATTATAATAATAATACAATTATGGATGGACGGACTGCCTGCCGACTGCCGACACAGAGGTAGCCACAGCCGTGAACTACCGCACTGTACACTGGTTGATAAAGAGATAGTAGTATACTCGTAACAATTAGGATGACACTATGACGGTATAAAGAATGAAAAAAAAACCACGGTTAGGTGGTAGGTATATAATAATAAATAATACAATTCTGGTCGGACGGACTGCCTGCCGTGTGCCGACACAGAGGTAGCCACAGCCGTGAACTACCGCACTGTACACTGGTTGATAAAGAGATAGTAGTATACTCGTAACAATTAGGATGACACTATGACGGTATAAAGAATGAAAAAAAAACCACGGTTAGGTGGTAGGTATATAATAATAAATAATACAATTCTGGTCGGACGGACTGCCTGCCGTGTGCCGACACAGAGGTAGCCACAGCCGTGAACTACCGCACTGTACTGTGTCTGCTGCTAATATAGACTGGTTGATATTTAAAGAGATATTAGTAGTATACAACAATACTATACTGGTGGTCAGGCACTGGTCACCACTCCTGCAGCAAAAGTGTGCACTGTTAATTAATATAATTGTACTCCTGGCTCCTGCTAACAACCTGCAGTGCTCCCCAGTCTCCCCCACAATTAATTATAAGCTTTTAATTTATACATTGATGACTGTGCAGCACACTGGGCTGAGCTGAGTGCACACAGACTGAGTCACACTGTGTGACTGACTGTGCTGTGTATCGTTTTTTTTTTCAGGCAGAGAACGGATATAGCAGAGAGAAGTGAACGGATATATTATATTAAATAAAAGTTAACTAGCTGCTGCACTGGTCACTGACTGTGGTAAACTAACTCTGTCTGCGACTCTGCACAATCTCTCTCTATCTAATCTATCTATCTCTATTCTAATGGAGAGGACGCCAGACACGTCCTCTCCCTATCAATCTCAATGCACGAGTGAAAATGGCGGCGACGCGCGGCTCCTTATATAGAATCCGAGTCTCGCGATAGAATCCGAGCCTCGCGAGAATCCGACAGCGTCATGATGACGTTCGGGCGCGCTCGGGTTAACCGAGCAAGGCGGGAAGATCCGAGTCGCTCGGACCCGTGGAAAAAAAAGTGAAGTTCGTGCGGGTTCGGATTCAAAGAAACCGAACCCGCTCATCTCTAATGCAGATACCCTCTATGTGTGCTTAAATAAAGTAGAAACTTTGGAACTGGCCGGAACCGGGAGTCTGCTTTTTTTAGTGGCAAACATGTGTTTCCTTAATGCCAGTGCAAAAATGTGTTAAAATTAATCTAAAACGGTTGATAGTTGATGTTCATCACTATTGGGCTGTCTTTATTAAAAATAAATCAATAAAAACAATGGCCCTCATTCCGAGTTGATCGCTCGCAAGGCGAATTTAGCAGAGTTGCTCACGCTAAGCCTACGCCTACTGGGAGTGTATCTTAGCTTCTTAAAATTGCGACCGATGTATTCGCAATATTGCGATTACAAACTACTTAGCAGTTTCAGAGTAGCTTCAGACTTACTCGGCATCTGCGTTCAGTTCAGTGCTTGTCGTTCCTGGTTTGACGTCATAAACACACCCAGCGTTCGCCCAGACACTCCCCCGTTTCTCCGGCCACTCCTGCGTTTTTTCCGGAAACGGTAGCGTTTTTATCCACACGCCCCGAAAACGCTGTGTTTCCGCCCAGTAACACCCATTTCCTGTCAATCACACTACGTTCGCCAGAGCGAAGAAAAAGCCGTGAGTAAAAATACTATCTTCATTGTAAAATTACTTGGCGCAGTCGCAGTGCGAATATTGCGCATGCGTACTAAGCGGAATTTCACTGCGATGCGAAGAAAATTACCGAGCGATCAACTCGGAATGAGGGCCAATAATAATTAAAAAATAACAAATAACACAAAAATAAAATGAAACAAAAAAAAATAAGAATCTGAAAAACAATAAAAAAATTAAGAATGAGAAAATAAATAAGGAAAATAAAAATATTTGTATTTTTACTTATTTATTTTCAAATTTTTTTATTATTGTATCTTATTCTAATGTTATATTTTTATTTGTATGTGTTATTTGTTATTATTTTTTATTATTATTTTTATTTTTTTATGAAGAAAGCCCAATAGTGATGAACAGCAACTATCAACCTTTTTAGATTAATTTTAACACATTTTTCAATGGCATTAAGGAAACACGTTTGCCACTAAAAAGGCAGACTGCTGGTTCCAGCCAGTTCCACTTTTTGAATAAAGTTTTTATTATTTAAGAAGGTCCCTGTGAGGGAATCTACATTCCTTGATAAAGAATCCTGCTGGATTCAAATTGCCCTGGAACGCACAGGCAAACTGATGGGAGGTAGTGTATTGGGCATTATGGTGTGGTGCATAATGTATTAAGGGCATTACAGCTACTAGCATAATGTGTAATGGGCATTATGCTGTGGTGCATAATGTGTAAGGGGCATTATAGTGTGTGGAATAATGTGTAAGGGGCATTACGGTGTGTTGCATATTGTGTAAGGGGCATTACAGTGTGGCATATAGGCCCTCATTCCGAGTTGATCGCTCGCAAGGCGATTTTAGCAGAGTTGCACACGCTAAGCCACCGCCTACTGGGAGTGTATCTTAGCGTCTTAAAATTGCGACCGATGTATTCGCAATATTGCGACTACAAACTACTTAGCAGTTTCAGAGTAGCTTCAGACTTACTCGGCATCTGCGATCAGTTCAGTGCTTGTCGTTCCTGGTTTGACGTCATAAACACACCCAGCGTTCGCCCAGACACTCCCCCGTTTCTCCGGCCACTCCTTCGTTTTTTCCGGAAACGGTAGCGTTTTTATCCACACGCCCATAAAACGCCGTGTTTCCGCCCAGTAACACCCATTTCCTGTCAATCACACTACGATCGCCGGAGCGATGAATAAGCCGTGAGTAAAAATCCTATCTTCATAGCAAAATTACTTAGCGCAGTCGCAGTGCGAACATTGCGCATGCGTACTAAGCAGAAAAACGCTGCGATGCGAAGAAATTTACCGAGCGATCAACTCGGAATGAGGGCCATAGTGTAAAAGGCATTGTGGTGTGTGGTATAATGTTTAAAGGGCATTAAGGTGTGGTGCATAATGTGTAAGGGGCATTATAATGTGTGACATAATGTGTAAGGGGCATTACGGTGTGATGCATATTGTGTAAGGGGCATTACAGTTTGTGGCATATTGTGTAAATGGCATTATGGTGTGTGGTATACTGTAATGTGTAATGGGCATTGTGGTGTGTGGTGAATAATGTGTAAAGAGTATTACTATAAAGAGGAAAAATGACAAAAATGTAAGTACTGTAGCTTGAATTTAGGATTTTTTTTCTCCTGTGGTGGCCAATGTCTTGGGGTACAGGGTACAAAACTGGGGTGTATGAAGGTCTTTTCCTGAAAGGTCACGCCCTTTGCAGTGAGGCCTTGCCCCCTTTTTGGCACACATACCTTAGGCAAGCATAGATGTTTCTTGATATACTACATTTGTTTAAATATCCAGGTGGGGGCAAATTTTTACTGTTCACACTGGGAGCCATATTGTCTAGAAATGGTCCTGATAGCACGACATGTAAATAGGCTTCAAGGCTCAATCAAAAATGGTACCGGAGATGTCTGCAGCAGATATTCATTAGACACTGTCCTCAGTCTTTCTCTTCATTAATTATTCTGGATTCTAATAGTGCCTGAGAACTAGTGGGTTTTAAATTAAATAAATGTTGGTTTTGTTCCTAAGTAGTGGTGTCTCCAGATGTAGGGCTGCAGCGGTGGATTTTACCTATTGGCTGCAGGACTCCGGGCAAATTCCGCTACCCCGATCAGTGTCAGTAAGCCATATGCAGTCCATGACTGCACGGGCTCCACCGTGACTGGCAGTGACTTCCTATTGGAAGTCCTCCCTGTCAGTCACAGACACTACACGCAGTCCCATTGGGAGATGTTGTGTGTTTGTGTGTGTGTGTGTGTAAGTGAAAGAGGTGTGTGTGTTTTAAGTGACAAAGGCATGTGTGTGTGTGCAAGGAAAAGAGGCATGCGTGTGTAAGTAACACAGGGGTGTGTGTATCTATACTATTGTGAAAGGCACCTGAGTATGCTGCTACTGTTCACCATGCGTACCAGATATCTACATATGGCGTGTGTATGTATATATATATATATATATATATATATATATATATATAACAAGAAGGATATAGCAGGCACTCACTGTTATAGCAGCCACCGGGGTGCCATCCCATAAATGTATACAAAATGCAGTCCACTGGTGTGGAATAACCAGATAATTCCCCCAAGCAGGGACCAGGCGGCACTCCACGGATTTTTGAAAAAAGCAGCTTATTTATTTAAAGTGCAAATAGTGCATCATGGTGAGCATAATACCGACGTTTCAACGCCCACAGGCGTTTTTTTCAAGGTGCTCAGACTAGTTTTGTGTTTGTTTCACTAGTCTGAATACGCCCATAACAGAAAATGACAATTTAGGTTGAAGTTAGGTGTGCATGTCCCAGTAAGAAGGAGCAGTACTGTTCAGGATTGGGAATTTATTAAAGCCCTTTTGGTGATACTTATTGAAGCCGAGGTGGACTGTAGGGTTCCATTATACCTGATGAGATTAGGGAATATAACATCACCTAACTTCAACCTAAATTGTCATTTTCTGTTATGATGAAATCTATTTAGATACCATATTAATTGAAAACATACTTGTGATTGGATGTAACATTGAGAACCCTAACCAGTCATAACCAGTGGTAATCCAATCTATTATAAGAACTGATTGTTAACCCCTGATGAAGTCCTAACGGACGAAACGCGTTGGGTTTCGCGATTTCGGATTCATAAAGCCTTCACCACAAATATCTGGTTGGAGATATATCTCTTCAAAATTCTGATTGTGATCACCTGATTGTAAATTCCTCACACCAACTGAAACATGTGTTTATATAAGATTGTTATATCATTTTACTGAATTTTTAGTAATTTGTACCAAAGACGAATGTTTAAGTTGTAAATGTCGTCTGTTTGTGTATGAATAAAAACTTTTAAACATAGTTATTCTAAAGGCGTATTGGCTCCCACTAGAACCGTTTTCCTTTTCATATCTACTCTTTATACCTCATCTGACAGAAGGTATTTCTCAGTGGTTTGAGACTAGTGGTATAAAGCAGAAAAAAGGTTACTTTTTGTTTAAAAAAAAAAAATATATATATATATATATATATATATATATATATATATATATCCAACATACGGTAGCACTCACATCTTCATAATAAGCAAATGCTGGGGTGTCCACTCAAATACCAAGGTATTCAAATTTGTAGATAAGAATTCAGAGGGGGCACTCTCCAGGCTTTTTAATATACACAACTGTTCATTTATTTGTAGTATACTTTACATCACAGGTTCTCAAACTCGGTCCTCAGGACCCCACACGGTGCATGTTTTACAGGTCTCCTCACAGAATCACAAGTGAAATAATTAGCTTCACCTGTGGACCTTTTAAAATGTGTCAGTGACTAATTAATACTAGAGATGAGCGGGTTCGGTTTCTCTGAATCCGAACCCGCCCGAACTTCATGTTTTTTTTCACGGGTCCGAGCGACTCGGATCTTCCCGCCTTGCTCGGTTAACCCGAGCGCGCCCGAACGTCATCATGACGCTGTCGGATTCTCGCGAGGCTCGGATTCTATCGCGAGACTCGGATTCTATATAAGGAGCCGCGCGTCGCCGCCATTTTCACACGTGCATTGAGATTGATAGGGAGAGGACGTGGCTGGCGTCCTCTCCATTTAGATTATAAGAGAGAGAGATTTACTGGAGCTTAGGACTAGGAGGAGTACTGTAGAAGTGTAGAGAGTGCAGAGAGTTTACTAGTGAGTGACCACCAGACAGTGCAGTTTATTTAATATATCCGTTCTCTGCCTGAAAAAAGCGATACACACAGTGACTCAGTCACATACCATATCTGTGTGCACTGCTCAGGCTCAGCTCAGTGTGCTGCATCATCTATATATATTATATATCTGTCTGACTGCTCAGCTCACACAGCTTATAATTGTGGGGGAGACTGGGGAGCACTGCAGTGCCAGTTATAGGTTATAGCAGGAGCCAGGAGTACATAATATTATATAGTGAGTGACCACCAGACAGTGCAGTTTATTTAATATATCCGTTCTCTGCCTGAAAAAAGCGATACACACAGTGACTCAGTCACATACCATATCTGTGTGCACTGCTCAGGCTCAGCCCAGTGTGCTGCATCATCTATATATATTATATATCTGTCTGACTGCTCAGCTCACACAGCTTATAATTGTGGGGGAGACTGGGGAGCACTGCAGTGCCAGTTATAGGTTATAGCAGGAGCCAGGAGTACATAATATTATATTAAAATTAAACAGTGCACACTTTTGCTGCAGGAGTGCCACTGCCAGTGTGACTGACCAGTGACCTGACCACACTGACCACCAGTATAGTTAGTAGTATACTTATATTGTGATTGCCTGAAAAAGTTAAACCCTCGTCGTGTGACTTCACTTGTGTGTTGTTTTTTTTTTTATTCTATAAAAATAAAACTCATTCTGCTGACAGACAGTGTCCAGCAGGTCCGTCATTATATAATATATAATATATACCTGTCCGGCTGCAGTAGTGATATATATATATTTTTTATATCATTTATCATCCAGTCGCAGCAGACACAGTACGGTAGTTCACGGCTGTGGCTACCTCTGTGTCTGCACTCGGCAGGCAGTCCGTCCATAATTGTATACCACCTAACCGTGTTTTTTTTTTCTTCTTTATACATACATACATACTACTACGACATCTCTTTATCAACCAGTCTATATTAGCAGCAGACACAGTACAGTACGGTAGTTCACGGCTGTGGCTACCTCTGTGTCTGCACTCGGCAGGCAGTCCGTCCATAATTGTATACCACCTAACCGTGGTTTTTTTTTCTTTCTTCTTTATACATACATAGTTACATAGACATCTCTTTATCAATCAGTCTATATTAGCAGCAGACACAGTACAGTACGGTAGTTCACGGCTGTGGCTACCTCTGTGTCTGCACTCGGCAGGCAGTCCGTCCATAATTGTATACCACCTAACCGTGGTTTTTTTTTCTTTCTTCTTTATACATACATAGTTACATAGACATCTCTTTATCAACCAGTCTATATTAGCAGCAGACACAGTACAGTACGGTAGTTCACGGCTGTGGCTACCTCTGTGTCTGCACTCGGCAGGCAGTCCGTCCATAATTGTATACCACCTAACCGTGGTTTTTTTTTCTTTCTTCTTTATACATACATAGTTACTACGACATCTCTTTATCAACCAGTCTATATTAGCAGCAGACACAGTACAGTACGGTAGTTCACGGCTGTGGCTACCTCTGTGTCTGCACTCGGCAGGCAGTCCGTCCATAATTGTATACCACCTAACCGTGGTTTTTTTTTCTTTCTTCTTTATACATACATAGTTACATAGACATCTCTTTATCAACCAGTCTATATTAGCAGCAGACACAGTACAGTACGGTAGTTCACGGCTGTGGCTACCTCTGTGTCTGCACTCGGCAGGCAGTCCGTCCATAATTGTATACCACCTAACCGTGGTTTTTTTTTCTTTCTTCTTTATACATACATAGTTACATAGACATCTCTTTATCAACCAGTCTATATTAGCAGCAGACACAGTACAGTACGGTAGTTCACGGCTGTGGCTACCTCTGTGTCTGCACTCGGCAGGCAGTCCATAATTGTATACTAGTATCCATCTCCATTGTTTACCTGAGGTGCCTTTTAGTTGTGCCTATTAAAATATGGAGAACAAAAATGTTGAGGTTCCAAAATTAGGGAAAGATCAAGATCCACTTCCACCTCGTGCTGAAGCTGCTGCCACTAGTCATGGCCGAGACGATGAAATGCCAGCAACGTCGTCTGCCAAGGCCGATGCCCAATGTCATAGTACAGAGCATGTCAAATCCAAAACACCAAATATCAGTAAAAAAAGGACTCCAAAACCTAAAATAAAATTGTCGGAGGAGAAGCGTAAACTTGCCAATATGCCATTTACCACACGGAGTGGCAAGGAACGGCTGAGGCCCTGGCCTATGTTCATGGCTAGTGGTTCAGCTTCACATGAGGATGGAAGCACTCAGCCTCTCGCTAGAAAACTGAAAAGACTCAAGCTGGCAAAAGCACCGCAAAGAACTGTGCGTTCTTCGAAATCCCAAATCCACAAGGAGAGTCCAATTGTGTCGGTTGCGATGCCTGACCTTCCCAACACTGGACGTGAAGAGCATGCGCCTTCCACCATTTGCACGCCCCCTGCAAGTGCTGGAAGGAGCACCCGCAGTCCAGTTCCTGATAGTCAGATTGAAGATGAAGATGTTGAAGTACACCAGGATGAGGAGGATATGGGTGTTGCTGGCGCTGGGGAGGAAATTGACCAGGAGGATTCTGATGGTGAGGTGGTTTGTTTAAGTCAGGCACCCGGGGAGACACCTGTTGTCCGTGGGAGGAATATGGCCGTTGACATGCCTGGTGAAAATACCAAAAAAATCAGCTCTTCAGTGTGGAGGTATTTCAACAGAAAAGCGGACAACAGGTGTCAAGCCGTGTGTTGCCTTTGTCAAGCTGTAATAAGTAGGGGTAAGGACGTTAACCACCTCGGAACATCCTCCCTTATACGTCACCTGCAGCGCATTCATAATAAGTCAGTGACAAGTTCAAAAACTTTGGGCGACAGCGGAAGCAGTCCACTGACCAGTAAATCCCTTCCTCTTGTAACCAAGCTCACGCAAACCACCCCACCAACTCCCTCAGTGTCAATTTCCTCCTTCCCCAGGAATGCCAATAGTCCTGCAGGCCATGTCACTGGCAATTCTGACGAGTCCTCTCCTGCCTGGGATTCCTCCAATGCATCCTTGCGTGTAACGCCTACTGCTGCTGGCGCTGCTGTTGTTGCTGCTGGGAGTCGATGGTCATCCCAGAGGGGAAGTCGTAAGCCCACTTGTACTACTTCCAGTAAGCAATTGACTGTCCAACAGTCCTTTGCGAGGAAGATGAAATATCACAGCAGTCATCCTGCTGCAAAGCGGATAACTGAGGCCTTGACAACTATGTTGGTGTTAGACGTGCGTCCGGTATCCGCCGTTAGTTCACAGGGAACTAGACAATTTATTGAGGCAGTGTGCCCCCGTTACCAAATACCATCTAGGTTCCACTTCTGTAGGCAGGCGATACCGAGAATGTACACGGACGTCAGAAAAAGACTCACCAGTGTCCTAAAAAATGCAGTTGTACCCAATGTCCACTTAACCACGGACATGTGGACAAGTGGAGCAGGGCAGGGTCAGGACTATATGACTGTGACAGCCCACTGGGTAGATGTATGGACTCCCGCCGCAAGAACAGCAGCGGCGGCACCAGTAGCAGCATCTCGCAAACGCCAACTCTTTCCTAGGCAGGCTACGCTTTGTATCACCGCTTTCCAGAATACGCACACAGCTGAAAACCTCTTACGGCAACTGAGGAAGATCATCGCGGAATGGCTTACCCCAATTGGACTCTCCTGTGGATTTGTGGCATCGGACAACGCCAGCAATATTGTGTGTGCATTAAATATGGGCAAATTCCAGCACGTCCCATGTTTTGCACATACCTTGAATTTGGTGGTGCAGAATTTTTTAAAAAACGACAGGAGCATGCAAGAGATGCTGTCGGTGGCCAGAAGAATTGCGGGACACTTTCGGCGTACAGGCACCACGTACAGAAGACTGGAGCACCACCAAAAACTACTGAACCTGCCCTGCCATCATCTGAAGCAAGAAGTGGTAACGAGGTGGAATTCAACCCTCTATATGCTTCAGAGGTTGGAGGAGCAGCAAAAGGCCATTCAAGCCTATACAATTGAGCACGATATAGTAGGTGGAATGCACCTGTCTCAAGCGCAGTGGAGAATGATTTCAACGTTGTGCAAGGTTCTGATGCCCTTTGAACTTGCCACACGTGAAGGCAGTTCAGACACTGCCAGCCTGAGTCAGGTCATTCCCCTCATCAGGCTTTTGCAGAAGAAGCTGGAGACATTGAAGGAGGAGCTAACACGGAGCGATTCCGCTAGGCATGTGGGACTTGTGGATGGAGCCCTTAATTCGCTTAACAAGGATTCACGGGTGGTCAATCTGTTGAAATCAGAGCACTACATTTTGGCCACCGTGCTCGATCCTAGATTTAAAGCCTACCTTGGATCTCTCTTTCCGGCAGACACAAGTCTGCTGGGGTTGAAAGACCTGCTGGTGACAAAATTGTCAAGTCAAGCGGAACGCGACCTGTCAACATCTCCTCCTTCACATTCTCCCGCAACTGGGGGTGCGAGGAAAAGGCTCAGAATTCCGAGCCCACCCGCTGGCGGTGATGCAGGGCAGTCTGGAGCGACTGCTGATGCTGACATCTGGTCCGGACTGAAGGACCTGACAACGATTACGGACATGTCGTCTACTGTCACTGCATATGATTCTCTCAACATTGATAGAATGGTGGAGGATTATATGAGTGACCGCATCCAAGTAGGCACGTCACACAGTCCGTACTTATACTGGCAGGAAAAAGAGGCAATTTGGAGGCCCTTGCACAAACTGGCTTTATTCTACCTAAGTTGCCCTCCCACAAGTGTGTACTCCGAAAGAGTGTTTAGTGCCGCCGCTCACCTTGTCAGCAATCGGCGTACGAGGTTACATCCAGAAAATGTGGAGAAGATGATGTTCATTAAAATGAATTATAATCAATTCCTCCGCGGAGACATTGACCAGCAGCAATTGCCTCCACAAAGTACACAGGGAGCTGAGATGGTGGATTCCAGTGGGGACGAATTGATAATCTGTGAGGAGGGGGATGTACACGGTGATATATCGGAGGGTGATGATGAGGTGGACATCTTGCCTCTGTAGAGCCAGTTTGTGCAAGGAGAGATTAATTGCTTCTTTTTTGGGGGGGGTCCAAACCAACCCGTCATATCAGTCACAGTCGTGTGGCAGACCCTGTCACTGAAATGATGGGTTGGTTAAAGTGTGCATGTCCTGTTTTGTTTATACAACATAAGGGTGGGTGGGAGGGCCCAAGGACAATTCCATCTTGCACCTCTTTTTTCTTTTCTTTTTCTTTGCATCATGTGCTGATTGGGGAGGGTTTTTTGGAAGGGACATCCTGCGTGACACTGCAGTGCCACTCCTAAATGGGCCCGGTGTTTGTGTCGGCCACTAGGGTCGCTAATCTTACTCACACAGTCAGCTACCTCATTGCGCCTCTTTTTTTCTTTGCGTCATGTGCTGTTTGGGGAGGGTTTTTTGGAAGGGACATCCTGCGTGACACTGCAGTGCCACTCCTAGATGGGCCCGGTGTTTGTGTCGGCCACTAGGGTCGCTAATCTTACTCACACAGCTACCTCATTGCGCCTCTTTTTTTCTTTGCGTCATGTGCTGTTTGGGGAGGGTTTTTTGGAAGGGCCATCCTGCGTGACACTGCAGTGCCACTCCTAGATGGGCCCGGTGTTTGTGTCGGCCACTAGGGTCGCTAATCTTACTCACACAGCTACCTCATTGCGCCTCTTTTTTTCTTTGCGTCATGTGCTGTTTGGGGAGGGTTTTTTGGAAGGGACATCCTGCGTGACACTGCAGTGCCACTCCTAGATGGGCCCGGTGTTTGTGTCGGCCACTAGGGTCGCTTATCTTACTCACACAGCGACCTCGGTGCAAATTTTAGGACTAAAAATAATATTGTGAGGTGTGAGGTATTCAGAATAGACTGAAAATGAGTGGAAATTATGGTTATTGAGGTTAATAATACTATGGGATCAAAATGACCCCCAAATTCTATGATTTAAGCTGTTTTTTAGGGTTTTTTGAAAAAAACACCCGAATCCAAAACACACCCGAATCCGACAAAAAAAATTCGGTGAGGTTTTGCCAAAACGCGTTCGAACCCAAAACACTGCCGCGGAACCGAACCCAAAACCAAAACACAAAACCCGAAAAATTTCAGGCGCTCATCTCTAATTAATACACCTGTGCACCTGCTGGGTTACCTGCAAAACATGCACCGTGTGGGGTCCTGAGGATCAAGTTTGAGAACCCCTGCTTTACATGATCAGCATAATGGCAAGATTGTCCTCAAGCGCTTTCGGCCCAGCATGGGCCTTCCTCAGGAGGCACTGCACATCAATAACAACTTCCAACAAAGTAGAGCAGAAATCCAGACATCCAGCAGTAACGCTGGTCCTGCCTGACTAGCTCTAAATACCCTCAAAACTTGAAAAAGGCGCCAATAGTACTATGATGTCATCACCAAGGGACAGACTGTTTTTCTTACTTAATTACCACATATTGAAAAAACATACAATATTCCAGTAGTCACCAACAGAAGGCACAAGTACCTAGAATCCTATTAGTCAAATGTGAAGCACTGGGGCCGTAGCTAAAACGATATACCACAATTTAATTAAGCTGGTTCAACGTCCCCCGTTTAACCGGTGGCTCAGCATTTTTTTGGAGGCCACACACACTACTGAGCCTCATTTTGACTTGTTTTAAGGACATTACATCAAAATTGGATCAGCCTGTAGTGTGTTTTTCCACTTTAATTTTGAGGGTGACTCCAAATCCAGACCTCCATGGGTTAATAAATTTGATTTCCATTGATAATTTTTGTGTGATTTTGTTGACAGCACATTCAACTATGTAAAGAACAAAGTATTTAATAATAATATTTCATTCATTTAGATCTAGGATGTTATTTTAGTGTTCCCTTTATTTTTTTGAGCAGTGTATATATATACACATACATACATACATACATACATACATACATACATACATACATACACTGTATATATATATTATTCCAGTTAAACATGTGAAGTTTTCCAATATTTTTAGGATTATTAATTATTTTGCTTGTTTTTGGGAACAACTGTTCCCGAGAGCTTGCATAAACAAATTTGACACATTAAAAGCATATACTGTACTGCAGAGCTGGCCCTAGGCATAGACAAACTAGGCAAATGCCTAAGGTATTTGGTATGCAAGGGGCACAAGCAGCTTCTGCTGATTAAAATGATATGCAGCATGCCTATATTCTGTGTGTAGCATTTCATATGCAGATACTGTACAACCACAGTGGCATACATAATATAGGCATGCCGCATTCATTTTAATCAGCAGAAGCCACATAGCAATACAAATAATACACATTTTCATCAAAAAAAGACGCCTGACGTTAGCAGCGCTGCCAGCTGACTCACGCCAGGCATCACCTGCTGCATGGCGCATTGAGGTTAGATGTATGAGGACACATCTGTATTTAAGCAGAGGCAGAGGTCACAGTGTTAGCGGCCGTGTGAGTGCTGTGTGTGTGTGTGTGTGTGTGCGGGTGGGTTTGTTGTGCAGTAGTGTGCGGCAAATGTGTAAGGGGCACTATGTGTGTCATTATGTGTTTGAGGACATTAATAATGTGCCACATATGTGTAAGGGACTCTACTGTGTGGCGTAATGTATAGAAAGGGCACTATTGTGTGGTCTATTGTGAATAAAGAGCAATATGGTGTGGTGTAATGTGAATAAGGAGCAATTTAGTGTGACGTAAAGTGTATATAATGGCCACTACTGTGAGGAGTAACGTATATAAGGTAAAGTGGTACTACTATGTGATGTAACGTGAATTAGGGACACTATCGCATGATAAAATGTGAATAAAGTTGCAGTAGTGTGTGGTGTAATTTGAATTGGGGTTACTATTGTTTGGCCATGCCCCACACCGCTCTTTGGGCTGTGTGCCGAATGTGCACTGTTCCTATTTAAAGTATAGGGGGTAGGAACACCAAAATAAGGACTGCTATGGGCGAGGGGTGATGGTGATGGGGAAAGGGGTGGAGGGTCAGAGGCGGAACTAGCGTGGTGCTAGGGGACACCAGACAAATCTTGCCTAGGGCATCATATTGGTTAGGGTCAGCTCTGCTGTACTGTTTATTATATTTTTTTAAAGTTATCTCTTCATTGATATTAGTTCCAGGATTAATAATTATGTGTGGATAATTACATTATAACGGTAATTCAACCAGTATTTCTTTTTTTACAGTAGTGCAATTTCATTAAAATTATCAATCCCATTGACATTGAAAAAAATAATGAGAAAAGACAATATATGAAACTTTTTATTTTAAAATGCTTAGAATGTTTAGAGACAGAACATGAAGCTGGACGTGGAATGGCTGCCCTTATCTATTTCAAAAATACACAATTTTAGATACTGCAAGAGCAAGAATAGAGGTAAAAATGATACTGCTGCGCAGACCAAAACTTCCGCTGCTACATGTCACTTTCACGTCACCTGCCGAGGACTGGGAACTGAGTGAACACATATTTTTAGTGGCACAACCCCGAATAGCAGTCGATAGTTTTGAGGGAGCTGTGAAGAACAAATATTAATTTTAGTGAAGAATTCTTGTAACTTCTTTAGTACCTGTAGATAAAAATGTGTGAGAGAACATTGAGATAACATTTGCCTTTCAAGTGACCCAGGTAAAGTTTGCAGTCGACCTAAAACATCAGAATATAGCTCAGTGGCTAAAACAATGTGATACAGTAACTATGGCCCTCATTCCGAGTTGATCGCTCGCTAGCTACTTTTAGCAGCGGTGCAAACGCATAGTCGCCGCCCACGGGGGAGTGTATTTTTACTTTGCAGGAGTGCGAACGCCTGTGCAGCCGAGCGGCTTCAAACACATTTTGTGCAAAACAAGACCAGCCCTGTAGTTACTTATTATGTGCGATGATTGCTGCGACGAATGACACGGTAATGGCGTCAGATACCCCCCCCCCAGCAAACGTCCGGCCACGCCTGCATTTTTCCAAACACTCCCAGAAAACGGTCAGTTGACACCCACAAATGCCCACTTCTTGTCAATCTCCTTGCATCTGCCAGTGCGACTGAAAGCGTCGCTAGAACCTGTGCAGAACAATGACGCTCTTTGTACCCGTATGCGGTGCATACGCATACGCAGATTAAATGGTTTTTTTAATGATCGCTGCTCAACGAACAACGGCAGCTAGCGATCAACTCGGAATGACTCCCTATATTAGATGTTGTCCCCAGGGCTACAGTACCTGGGTCTCTTCAGTGTCCAACCCCCTCTTTTTCTCCCCCCCTTACTCCATCTCTCTCTCACACCTCATCTTTCTTTTTCCCTTATCAGCACCTGATTTTATTATATAGATTACCCTTAGCATTATCTTTTTCTTTTCATCTTTGTATGTTTTTCTGGTTCCCTACGGTGTATTTTTTTTTTTCTTTCTGTATGTGCCCTGTGCATCTTTCTCCTTTCTTTGGTACTGTTATTATTTTTTTAGTTGTGGATAATGTTGTGTCGGCATATTTTATTTAGTGCCACTGTGATACTTATGAATAAACCGTTGATATTTGACATGATTAACCTGTCTAAAGATCTCTTGCTGGGTTGCCTTCAACCTAACGACGCTGGTGACGGGCTACTGACTGATGTGTATACATGCCAGCTATCTGCACATACACATTGTGCTTCAAGCCAAGGGAGACTCAATCTACACCTAGCATAAGTGGTACAGTCATAATGGATGTCATAACTTCTTCTAACATCAAAAATGAGGAGTAAAAGGGGTTTTGACTCATTCTTCAATGGTACGCTAATGGGGGAATCAACTAACCACGTTGGAGCAATCCAATTAGCAGTGATTGCCCTGCACATAAATCCTCAATGAACCTTGACCCTCCGTAAACATTACAGACTGTTCCCAGAAATCTGGGTTATCCTCAGTGTGGGAAACTGTGTTCCATGAACTGGCTTGAGGGGGAGAAATCCCAGGGAGAGTTGCACAAAGAGTCGGGAGACGTGAGCTGTGGTCAGGGGCTGGCTGGCAAATTTCAGCCAGGGTTGAAAACACAAGCATGTAGCCAGGGCCGGACTGGGACTAAAAATAGGCCCGCGCGCTCCGGAAAAGGGGCGTGGCCACCCAAAGGGGGTGTGGTCTTCAGTGTAATTTACCACACCATACACCCCTTATACGCATTATGCACCACAATAGTAGGACCCCCTTATACTATCTAGTACTGCTGCCCCTTTCACATTATACCACACAGTATGAGACAAAATTCACATTACAGCACCCGGTATGAGCCGAAATTTACATTATATGCCCCCGATAGTGCAGTGCCAGGTATACAAATGCCCCCACAGTGCCAGGTATACAAATGTCCCCACAGTGCCAGGTAAACAATTGCCCCCACAGTGCCAGGTAAACAATTGCCCCCACAGTGCCAGGTACACAATTGCCCCCACAGTGCCAGGTACACAAATGCCCCCACAGTGCCAGATCCACAAATGCCCCCCACAGTGCCAGGTATACAAATGCCACACAGTGCCAGGTATACAAATGCCCCACAGTGCCAGCCAATTGCCCCCACAGTGCCAGGTATACAATTGCCCCACAGTGCCAGCCAATTGCCCCCACAGTGCCAGGTATACAATTGCCCCACAGTGCCAGCCAATTGCCCCCACAGTGCCAGGTATACAATTGCCCCACAGTGCCAGCCAATTGCCCCCACAGTGCCAGGTATACAATTGCCCCACAGTGCCAGCCAATTGCCCCCACAGTGCCAGGTATACAATTGCCCCCACAGCAGCCAGTGCGGCAGCTGCTTACCGCTGCTGCACTGCTGCTGTTGCTGCTGCTCCTCCTCCTCCGGGTTGTGAGGGACGGGGGTGAAAACGCCGGGCGCCCGCCAGCACGGCTGTGTCTGGCGCGGCAGCGTATAGCGTTCAAACCAGCCGCCGGTTCGTGAGCCAATCAGAGCTCGCGGATCGGCGGCTTCTGATTGGCTGCCGGTCCGCGAGCTCTGATTGGCTCACGAACCGGCGGCTGCTTTGAAGTCCGCTATACGCGCCGCGCCAGACACAGCAGTGCTGGCGGGCGCCCGGCGTTCTCACCCCCGTCCCTCACAGCTCTCCAAGCCTGACAGCTGAGACGCGCTGCCGCCGGACTGAGCGGCAGCGCGTCTCAGTGACCGCTGGACCGGCCCACGTGGCCATCGGCCCTGCATGTAGCCAATGTACTGAGGGGATGTAATGAGATATGAATGCGTATGAAAGTTATTTTTGCCGTTCTGGAATTTGATTGGTTGGAGACTAGAGGAGAGTGTTATTGTGCGTGGGAGGGCATACACAGAGTAAGTGCAGCCTGAAGGAAATCCTGCAATCATGAATGGGAGAGAGTAATGCGTGCGGATGTGAGACGCAGATCTTGTACAGAGAGGAGAGGTCGATATTGGGAGTTATTTTGAGATAAGCAAAGCAATGTATGTTGGTGTAGTTTGGTTAATGGCCTTGTATTTAAGTATTTTACATTGAGGGCCTGATTCAGAGAAGTATGCAGAGAACAGAATAATAATCTCAGATAACAAGTGCTGTTCTGATTATGAATCTGGAATATTAATAACATATTTGGTATTAGTAGACATATGACGCTGTGTTTGGTAGAGAACAGAAATAAAAATATTATAATTACCATAAATATTAGAACGTTGGAGAAGACACATATCTTCACTTCCAGTGCATTGCACGGTGTCCCCAGTGTAACACCAGTCAGATGTAGCCGAAATGCAAGAACGACAGGTCAGTCCATTTGGCTGAGAGCTATCGCCGGGTACTGTGATACATGAAGATAAAACATCAATATGTATAACTTAAACCTGCGTCTAATATAATCTGCTTAAGTAAAATTTTTAGTGAATCTGATTTCTTGACATCCAAATTAAACTACACTGATAATTTAGTCCACACTCCATATGTATCGAACAGGAATCATTGCTGTAAATAATTATATATGCATCTTAACCACAGAAGAGTTCTACAACCATATAAAAGCATAAGGCGTCAGTTCGCGGAACCTTGTGACTCTACTGCTTTACAGTCAGGGCACATGGGGGGGGTCATTCCGAGTTGATCGCTAGCTGCCGTTGTTCGCTGCGTAGCGATCAGGCTAAAAAGCGGCACTTCTGTGCACTCGTATGGGATGCATTGCGCACGCGCGACGTACTTTCACAACGAACTATGCAGTTTCACACAAGGTCTAGCAACGCTTTTCAGTCGCACTGCTGGCCGCTGAGTGATTGACAGGAAAGGGGCGTTTCTGGGCGGTAACTGACCATTTTCAGGGAGTGTGCTAAAAAACGCAGGCGTGTCAGATACAAATGCAGGCGTGCCTGGGAAAACGCAGGCATGCCTGGCCAAACGCAGGGCATTTTCGTGACGTCAAAACAGGAAATAAATAGTCTAAAGTGATCGCAAGCTAGGAGTAGGTCTGGAGCTACTCAGAGACTGCTCGAAAATATTTTGGTGCCGTTCTGCGATCCTTTCGTTCGCACTTCTGCTAAGATACACTCCCAGAGGGCGGCGGCTTAGCGTTTGCACGGCTGCTGAAAGCAGCTAGCGAGCGATCAACTCGGAATGAGGGCCATGGTTACCTGTAATTCACTGTGAAACAGCTTTTAGGAGGTGATCTTGTTCAGTGGTGGGATGTATAAGGTTATGATACTTTGGCAAATAAAAACAAAAACAAACGTGCAAAAAAGAAGATCATTATAATTCTGGGATAGAAGAGAAAACACTTACATGCCGAAGGTGATGGAGTGCAGTTATCTGTATTACAACAGGTGATGCCTATCTTTGTCTTGATATCAGCGGTACTGATACTTCCAGATGTATCGCACTGATTTTGAGGTATACAAGACATGACAATGGCAGATGATGTGACCCCACCTGCAGAAAAAGAGTTTATTAACTGTCCAAGCCAAAGATACACACCTCTGTGGAACTGCAGGTTACTCAGAGTAACACGGTAGTCAGCCAGGTGTAATCTATGCAGCTAAATGGGTGTAACTATGCTGCCATGGGGCATTAGGGATGGTCATCGACCATCAATGATTACTTATCATCGATGGTTTAAGGCCGATGTCGAATGGTTTTGCAATCGATGGGAGAGAACAAGATGGTTTCCCTCCATCGATGGCTTAGCCTAAACGAATATGTTTTATTTGTTTTTTCTTTTACAAGATGCTGGGACACGGAGCATAGCTCCACCTTTGACACTCATTAAGCCCCATCATGGGCTGTGATTGGCCCGCGGATCATTCACAGAAATAATAGGGATGACCATCAATGAGTGAAACCATGGATGGTCTCCCATAGCATAGTTAGTGACCATCGATGGATACTCACAGTTTCACCATTGATTGCAACCATCAATGGCAAAGAGACCGATGGCCATTCCTATGGGGCATCTACACCTACTGTAGCACAAGTTTGTCTTGGGCGCTTTCAGGGAATTGCAGCCTGTTCCAGGGGCGGATTGGGAACTTAACGTTTCCCTGGAAAAATTAGTAAAAGTGGCTTCACATGTCCAGCACCAGAAGTGTAGCACAGAATATATTGTAACAGCAACCCCCTACCCCAGAGAGTGTGCAATGTGCAGCATCAAGGGGGATGTTAACAGTTACATCATATACCATTAGGATTAGAGAGATGATATAATTCTTTAGAAAAATATATTTTTGTTTGCTTATAACACCCACCATATGCCAATCACCATTCACTCCATCCTACATGTCAGCCAAGCACAAACACCATACAGCACACAAACTAGATCATCCCCAATCACAAAGCCTAAGTGGCAAAATAAATATATACAGATGCTGTATATACACTGCTGTGAGATGATGGATGGCAGAGGTGCTGCACTGTAGACCAGGGACATTTCTAGAGAGGCGGAGTCCCGTGTGCAGGCTTGTCGGGGGCCCCCTTCTATTTAGTCGGCGGCAGCGCTGTAGCTCTGGGCACTAGGCTCCCTAGTGTACCAGAGTCTACAGCACATGCGCAGATCTCCGGGAAAATGGCTAGGCGGACATTTTCCCAGTGATTTTCCTACTGCGCATGCGCAAAACACCGAGAAAATGGCGCCACACCATTTTCCCAGTGATTTCTGCGGAGCTGCTGCTTCGCCGCGGGACTCAAGAGGGTGAGTATTAAAAATAATGGATGCAAGGTGTGCGGGGTGGGTTCCCCTGGACCGCACACACTGCACCCATTTTAAGTACGCCAGTGCTGTAGACAATACAAAGAGATGGAATAACAGAATGAATTGGAACAATGCAGTGTGTGAGTGTAATGAGTGCCGGCGGCCTGTCTGTTATGTGGGGGGCAGGGCCACATGTCAACAAACAAAACAGGCCTCCCTCAACACATCGACCCACCTGGAATCCAGATACATCACTCCTATGAATTGCTATTTGCACGTAACATCTGCTAGACAACAGATCTAACAGCATGAAAGCACAGGTCACACTCAGCAGGTTCACTAACTTTTATTAACAGTGTTTGGAATTGCAACTTTTAAATGTAATTCACAGACTCCGCATAACATACTTGCTGTGGATACTGTTCGGGTACTGCCGCAAGTGTAATCCGCGGGGCACGTCACGGTTGTTCCGGTGCAGGAGGAAGAGCCGGTGGCCACACACTGGTTGCAACTGAGAGAAAAACCTGCAATTGGGAATAAAAATACAGCAGGTGAAGAAGCACAAAGTGAGCACACTGGGTGACAGCAAATGTCTTGTCCATACAGATAGGATGCAGTCACTTTGCCGGTGGTCGTGATAATGGCGGTCAGGATACCGACGCTGGAATCCCGACCGCTGAAAATGCAGACAGCCGGAAAGTCTGCTAACAGGGGCTATTCCCACTCATGGGTGTCCACGAGTGGGAATAGTGTGCCCGCAAGGGTACTATTTGCGCTTGCCGCGCTGCCGGCATACTGGCGGCTGGGATGCTGTTGACGGTATACTGATGGCTGCTGGTATATCATTCCCACCCTTATAGATTCTGTGCTAAAAGTGTAAACAGTAATACACTCTCATATATATATATATATATATATATATATATATATATATATATGTCAGAGTCGTCTCCAGGGGGTGTGGCCTAAGGAGCACACAGGAACATCATTGGGACTCCACCGGGAGCTGTGGCATGGCACAGTGAAGTAGTGTGTGTGTGTGTGTGTGTGTGTGTGTGTGTGTGTGTGTGCGTGTGTGTGTGTGTTGATGTCCGGGATACCATGGTGTATGATGCACAACCCTTACTCTACCATTGGTCTTGATGGTCATAAGTATGTCGTGACTCGTGAGTACCAGTGGCCCACAAATACTTGCTTGCTTGACCCAGGATACAGTGTGGTGGACTGGGTGCCAGAACATGCAGAAAAATTGGGCCCCTGGACATCTCATGATGAAACAAGAACATCATAATGGTTACATTGTAGGACAATTTCCATTCGCGCAATGGGGGTAATTCAGAGTTGACCGCAGCAGCAAATTTGTTAGCAGTTGGTCAAAACCATGGGGGTCATTCCGAGTTGTTCGCTCGTTATTTTTTTGTCGCAACGGAGCGATTAGTCGCTAACGCGCATGCGCAATGTCCGCAGTGCGACTGCGCCAAGTAAATTTGCTATGCAGTTAGTTATTTTACTCACGGCTTTTTCATCGTTCTGGTGATCGTAATGTGATTGACAGGAAGTGGGTGTTTCTGGGCGGAAACAGGCAGTTTTATGGGTGTGTGCGAAAAAACGCTACAGTTTCTGGGAAAAACGCGGGAGTGGCCGGAGAAACAGAGGAGTGTCTGGGCGAAAGCTGGGTGTGTTTGTGACGTCAAACCAGGAACGACAAGCACTGAACTGATCGCAGATGCCGAGTAAGTCAGAAACTGCTAAGAGGTGTGTAGTCGCAATTTTGAGAATCTTTCGTTCGCAATTTTGATAAGCTAAGATTCACTCCCAGTAGGCGGCGGCTTAGCGTGTGCAATGCTGCTAAAAGCAGCTTGCAAGCGAACAACTCGGAATGAGGGCCCATGTGCACTGCAGGTGGGGCAGATATAACATGTGCAGAGAGAGTTAGATTTGGGTGGGTTATACTGTTTCTGTGCAGGGTAAATACTGGCTGCTTTATTTTTACACTGCGACTTAGATTTCAGTTTGAACACACCCCACCCAAATCTAACTCTCTCTGCACATGTTATATCTGATCCCCCCTGCAGTGCACATGGGAGGTCATTCCGAGTCGTTCGCTCGGAAAATTTCTTCGCATCGCAGCGTTTTTCCGCTTAGTGCGCATGCGCAATGTCCGCACTGCGACTGCGCCAAGTAAATTTGCTATGAAGGTAGGATTTTTACTCACGGCTTTTTCTTCGCTCAGGCGATCGTAATGTGATTGACAGGAAATGGGTGTTACTGGGCGGAAACTGGGCGTTTTATGGGCGTGTGGGAAAAAACGCTACCGTTTCCGGAAAAAACGCAGGAGTGGCCGGAGAAACGGAGGAGTGTCTGGGAGAACGTTGGGTGTGTTTGTGACGTCAAACCAGGAACGACAAGCACTGAACTGATCGCAGATGCCGAGTAAGTCTGGAGCTACTCAGAAACTGCTAAGAGAGGTGTAATCGCAATATTGCGAATACATCGTTCGCAATTTTAAGATGCTAAGATTCACTCCCAGTAGGCGGCGGCTTAGCGTGAGCAACTCTGCTAAAATCGCCTTGCGAGCGATCAACTCGGAATGAGGGCCATGGTTTTGCCCAGTTGCTATCAAAAATCCTGCTGCGATCAGGTCTGAATTAGGCCCTAGGTAATGGTCTCTCACACAATAAAGCACGCAGTACTCGGACACTCTGTGTCTGAGGCGCCATCCCCTTCTCTCCAGAAACCCTTTCTGTCTCCACAGTATTGTCTTTTATACTCTAAACCAATCTCCCAAAAATCAGGCGCTGGTAAACCAAATTGTTAATCAGTTAGAAAAGTCCACTGTTACAGCTGCAGTCAGGGCAGTAACTAGGGCAGGTGCGCAGGGGCGCTCTAACAGAGGAAGGGGCCTGTGTGCTCCTCTGCGTGGGCACCCTCCTCTGCACGGCGTAGTAGTCTCTGGCATTGTGCCAGAGTCTACTACGCTTGCGCAGGTCTCCGGAAACATGGCGCACGCTATGTTCCGGAGACCAATTAAGATACTGCACATGCGCGGTGGCCATTTTGGATGCGATTTTTGCCGCTACTGCAGCACCTGATGCTGGACTCCGGAAAGGTGGCCTGTGTGCACCGCACACCTCGCATCCATTATAGATAAGCCAATGATAGTGTGGAAGGTGCGTGGCACACAGCGCACTTGCTCTGTGGGAGCAACCAACTGCATTCCCCTTTTTGTGTCTGTCTGTCCCTCTCCCTGTGTCCCACTCCCACCCACGGCATTTAGCTTGTCTCCACGCCAGATACCTGTGCTCGTGGGGGGATACAGTGTGAGGCAATGTTGCATGTCCAGATCACCCGTCTGGCAGACGGTGGGCTCTGTCGCTTGCCATTTTGTCGTTGGCTTCCCCTGCCTGCGGCATAGCAGTTTGGTCGGGGGGAGAGCAGTAAAACAGTGGTGGGGTTCCTGTGATGCCGACGTCTCTCCAGCTGTGTCAATGAAGGAGACTTCCGCCCGCCGTTGGGTGTGAGTGGATTGCGGTATGCCTACCGCGTCACACACACAGTAATAGTGCTCTGTCTTCTGGCTCCGTCCTCCAGCTAGAGATGGCCATCGACCATCGATGATTCCAAATCATAGATGGTTTACGGCCGCTGTCGAATAGTTTTGCCATCGATGGGAGAGAACCAGATGGTTTCTCTCCATCGATGGCTTAGCCTAAACGAATAGTTTTTTTGTTTTTTTGGGGGGCTTCATGGGTGCTCCACCCCAGCACCCATGAAGCCCCACCCCCAGTCTATGATTGGCCCACAGGTCATTCACGGACATAACAGGGATGGCCATCGATGAGTGAAACCATCGATGGTCTCCCATAGCATAGTTAGTGACCATCGATGGCCACTCACAGTTTTGCCATTGATGGTAACCATCGATGGTGAACACACCGATGGCCAGCCCTACCTCCTGCTCCAGTATGGCATGGGGCTGGCTCCCGCGCTGGGGAGAGCTGCAAGTGGTGGTGGTGGTGGGGGGGGTCCTTGTGAAGCCGGCTGTCTGCCCACCGCAGCTGCTGCTCTGTCCTCTGGCTCTGAGTCCTGGCCATCATAAGGCTGCAGAGGAGCTGGAGCCAGGGCATGTGTATATCAGGTATATTAGAAAGGGCATGGCAGGATGATGATGATGAGGAGGAAGAGGAATGAGCAGATTGGACTATACTGTTGGGCAATGTATATAAGGGGCTCTGTGGTCTGGTGTAACTTGTGTAAGGGACTACTGTCTGGTGTAAAGTGAATAATGTGCACTACTGTGCGTGTATTGTGAATTGGTACTATTATGTGGCCACGCCCCTTCCCCACAAAGCCACACACCTGTATTGGCTGTTACTTTATCTCCATCCAATTTATCTCCAACCAAAGCTTAGTAAATAGACACCTTAGTCACACACACAATGGGGGTGATTCCGAGTTGATCGTAGCCCTGCAAAATTTTGCAGGGCTACTATCATGACAATAGACAATGCGGGGGGACGCCCAGCACAGGGATATCCCGCCCCGCATGTCAGTGCCGCCCTCCCCCTTCCTTCCCCCGCAGAAGTGCAAAAGCATCGCACAGCGGCGATGCTTTTGCACTTTAGGAGTAGCTTCCGGCCAGCGCAGCTTTAGCGTGCTGGTCGGGAGCTACTAGTCGCTTTCCGGCCCGCAGCGGTGATGTCACGTAGCCGCCGCGGCCCGCCCCCACACGGTCCGGCCACGCCTGCATTGGCCGGACTGCGCCCACGATACTGCGGCCAAATGCCGCCGCCCCCCCTCCCCGCCCATCGACCGCCTCTGCCTGGGGTGATCATAGCGCAGCGACGACCTTCAGACATTTGGCATGCGCCGGCGCATGTGCAGTTCTGACCCGATCTCACCGTTGCAAGAAACTGCAGCATGCGATCGGGTCAGAATGACCCCCAATATACTGTACAAGTGTCGCATATCAAATGAATCAGCGCAGTCTCCTGATGCACCCTAGTCATATTGCGCTGTGATTAAGATGCATTTTGAGCAAACAAAGAAGCCTGAGGCTAGCAGAGTTGCACGGGACCTGATGGCCCACTCATGCCAGACATCCCCCACTGCGTTGCGTATTGAGGCTATATTTATGAGGAGGACACATCTGTATATATCTCCACTGACAAATCATGTGTGCTAGAAATGTATTAAAGTGACATACAGTATACAGTAGGTAAAATGTCAGTCTAAAGCAGCAATCCAGTATTATGATGAGAGTGAGACTAATTACCAGTAGATTCTGGCACTGCTTGTATACTGACATTCTTGTATTCATTAGATGGTTTGTCCTGTTTGCTGATCATCTGGAATCCAGATTATTGTGCAGTTCACTGACCAGAGAGTAAACAGTGAATAATGGGGCTGATTCAGGTGTGGCTGGTGAGTCACATGAGCAGTAAGGTGATCTGGAAAATTGTAGCAGCACCATCTACCCAGAGTCTGAGCCATAGCCGTTTCTATATTGGGTGCACATAAACTCTTGGGTTTAGGGGGGCCCCCACTGCACCCATATATTAATATTTACCTCTCCGGAGTCCAGCATCAGGCGCTGCAGCCTGGGGCAAAAATTGCTGTCAAAATGGTTATTTTGGTCTCCGGAACATGGTGGGCACCATGTTTCCAGAGACCTGAGCATGCGCAGTAGACTCTTGCATGATGCCGGAGTCTACTGCATCGTACAGAGGAGTGCGCCCACCCGGAGTCTGCGCAGTGGCCCCCTACTCTGTTAAAAAATGCCCCTGGTCTGAGCTGCCGAGTGCTCACACTCTACTGCGCTTCCAGCTAGGGAGCCCAGATGGAGAAGGCTGCACACGAACCCTGTCCTTTGTTAATATGCTGCTGCTCACCCTAATACTGGATTGTTACTATTAACTGACATTTTACCTACATGCCGCTTTAACACACCACTGCAGCCAGCACACCGTATTTCTCAGCTGAAATATATATATATATATATATATATATAGAACAAATTGGGGTGGTAATGGGCGCAAAAACCTTTTTAACAACCCGAGCCGTTCGGTTTTCTTTGCTGTTATATTGATAGTTTTTGTTTTCTAGTACACTCCCCTAGATTCCTTGTTAAGGGGTGGCAGCCCTTTCCTCCTGTGGTTTGCTGTTCAAGCACACCTTTTAAAATCTGAAAAACAAAGTATGAGAATAGGCGCCTCCTAGTGTAGTATTATGTAAAACGCGTTTCGTCCGTTGCCCACGGCCTGGACTTCCTGAGGAAGTCCAGGCCATGGGCAACGGACAAAACGCGTTGAGTGTTTTACTCGTATGGACGACCAATGACAGATAAGCTGTTTTTAATCTTTTACATTGTACGGGAAGTCCAGGCCGTGGGCAACGGACGAAACGCGTTGAGTGTTTTACTCGTATGGACGACCAATGACAGATAAGCTGTTTTTAATCTTTTACATTGTACGGGCAATTTTTTACCATTGGACTAGTTCTGAATAAATGTGTGTTTTTATTTAAAAAAAAAAACCGAATTACACCATTGGTCCTTTTCTGCTCTTATCACCCCTACATGAGGTAAAAACAAGGGAGAAATACCACCAGGATATCACAGATGACATCTAATTTCACTGCATATTGAAAGTGTGACATTTTTGCCATTAAGAAAGTTGGTTGGAATTCCACCATATACGGTACACCTTAAATTTATAGGGGTGATACCGAAGGTGTTGGGCACACTGTTTTACATAATACTACACTAGGAGGCGCCTATTCTCACCCCTTGTTTTTCATATATATATATATATATATATATATATATATATACAGGTTGAGTATCCCTTATCCAAAATGCTTGGGACCAGAGGTATTTTGGATATGGGATTTTTCCGTATTTTGGAATAATTGCATACCATTATGAGATATCATGGCGATGGGACCCAAGTTTAAACACAGAATGCATTTATGTTTCATATACACTTTATACACACAGCCTGAAGTCAATATCTTTTATAACTTTGTGCATTAAACAAAGTGTGTCTACATTCACACAATTCATTTATGTTTCATATACACCTTATCCACACATGCTGAAGGTCATTTAATACAATATGTTTATTACTTTGTGTATTAAACAAAGTTTGTGTACATTGGGCCATCAGAAAACAAAGGTTTCACTATCTCAGTCTCACTCAAAAAATTCCGTATTTCGGAATATTCCGTATTTCGGAATATTTGGATATGGGATACTCAACCTGTATATATATTAGAGGAAATAAGGCGTCACTCCACAGACTTGAAAAATTATTAAATGAAGTCCTTTTTTATTCCTACGTCGTTTCGGGGTAAGACCCCGTCGTCAGGGACAAGCGTACAAACACAAGTGATATAATACAAACATTTATACCCTCCCCAAGATCAAACAATTAAAAACAATTACTTACACCTGACATGGGTCGCCCGATGCAATCCGGCGCGGTGTACTAGAAACATATATCACGGCGCTACATCATTCCGGGTGACTTGGTATCTAGGTAACGCTCATACACCGGCTTCAATTATTTCAATACTACACTGTCTAAACCATATTACTGCGATCCCAGCTCATGTAACATAAGTTAAAAACATTTACATATACCTCGGCACTAGTGTTACAAAATAACTCTTAGCAAACAATAAATGTGTTACAAATTACTTGAACTAGTGATACACTTAGAATGATTCATAGTATATTTTAACCCTGGCTATTACAGAAAACAGTGGAGTCCTAACGTTTCATTTAACCCTTTTGGGGCTATGGTATTCAAATTATAGATCCATCGACTCTCCTTGCGCAATAATATCTTATCCCTATCTCCTTCCCGTATAGATTTGGGGACATGATCTATAATTATAGCCCTAATAGATGCGGGTTCACTACGATCTGCCGGTGGTCGGGCTCCCGGCGACCAGCATACCGGCGCCGGGAGCCCAACCTCCGGCTTACCGACAGTGTGGCGAGCGCAAATGAGCCCCTTGCGGGCTCGCTGCGCTCACCACGCTACGGGTACAGTGGCGCGCTATTTTATTCTCCCTCCAGGGGGGTCGTGGACCCCCACGAGGGAGAATAAGTGTCGGTATGCCGGCTGTCGGGATCCCGGCGCCGGTATACTGTGCGCCGGGATCCCGTCAGTCGGCATACTGAATACCACCCATAGATGCTATACTATGTTTAGCTTTAAGGCAATGTCGGGCCACTGGCTGCTCCGTGGTCCCCGTTTCTAATGCCTGTTTGATTGCGCTTCTATGTAAGGCCATACGTTCCTTAAATTGTCTAGAAGTTTTACCTATATATGTCTATGATAATCCGCATGGACAGATTAACATATATATTACATGTGTAGTAGTACATGTTACAGTATGTTTTATTTCAATTCTTTTACCCGTATGTGGGTGACCAAACGTATGTCCTGTTATCAAAGTATTGCATGTAACACAACCGAGACATCTAAAGCACCCAGGTTTACGGTGCAAAAAATGTGATGTTTGTTTTTTTTGTTAATTCAGTGATGTCTAATTTCACAATTCGATCTCTCAGGTTTCTACCTCTCCGTTAGCTAGATAATATTCTAGTATCCAATAGAGATGGAAGTTCTCTATCTGAATTAACAATGGACCACCATTTTTTCACCCTTCTAGTGCAGTGATCACTATTGATAGCATATTTATTAACCCATGTTATACCTGTCGCTTGGTCTTTAATTACATATTTTTTAGACAATGTAGTTTCCCTAGGGGTCTTCATTACTTTCTTTTTAATTACCTCTAATTGACTTCTATCATATCCTCTTTGTACAAATTTCTCCAACATCTCATTTAATGCTTGCTCTACTGCTTCAATATTGGAGGTAATTCTACGAGTTCTTAAAAATTGTGAATACGGGAGGCTGCTGCGCAAGGGGAGGGGATGGAAGCTATCATGCTTCAACAGGGCATTCCTATCTGTGTCTTTTGAGTATAAAGCTGTCTCCAACTCACCATTTTTAACTGATATATTAACATCCAAAAAATGTATCTGACTTGTACTTAGGGAGTAGATGTTTTATTTTAATAAATCATGTGTTTTAATAAATTTGTTTAAATCATCTATAAATCATTTATTTTAATACATTTGTTTAAATCATCTATATATCGTCAAGCCATGAATTGGTCGTATCCTGTTAAATATCAGTTAAAGATGGTGAGTTGGAGACAGCTTTATGCTCAAAAGACACAGATAGGAAATAGAGATAGCATGCTGCAAGCATTAAATGAGATGTTGGAGACATTTCTACAAAGAGGATATGATAGGAGTCAATTAGAGGTAATTAAAAAGAAAGTACTGGAGACCCCTAGGGGAAACCACATTGTCTAAAAAACATGTAGTTAAAGACCAAGCGACAGGTATACCATGACGCTCCTTCAGCTCACACCAACCTGGCGTCGCCCGGTAATGATGTAGCGCCGTGATGTATGTTTCTAGTACATGGCGCCGGATTACATCGGGTGACCCACGTCAGGTGTAAGTAATTGTATTTAATTGTTTGATCTTGGGGAGAGTATAAATGTTTGTATTATATCACTTGTGTTTGTACGCTTGTCCCTGACGAAATGACGTAGGAATAAAGGACTTAATTTAATCATTTTTTGCATTTGGGGCGGGCACCCCAGCTAGTTACCTGTGTTGCACAAATCGATGAGTGCCAGACTACCTGTTTATATATATATATGTATATATATATATATATATATATATATATACATATAAACCTTTCTGTGATGTATCTCTTTTTGTTAGTATCATTTCATAACTCATGAATCCCTTGGAAAAAATTAAATTTAGTTTCTATTTCCGACGTTAAACTACTGTAGGTGAAAGCGCAGGTAATAGTAACACAGACTATGGACTGTAGCAGGCACTTACCTGTGGCTGTCAGAGCTGAGAGGACACACAGTAATCTGAGGAAAGATCCCATGGTGAATTGCGAAAGTGATGAACTCTAGAAGTGTATCAGTCTTCTGCACAGTAATCCTCAAGCTCCTGCTATTAAATACCTGTGGGAAGGCGGGGCTGGAAATAAGGTGTAATTATTGCATTGGCCAAGAACTGATTCTGTAGAAACAAAACACTTTGGTTGTTATTTAAAAAGGTATCCGGAAGGTAGGTAGATAGACAGCAAATACATAGTCAATAGGTGGAAATTAGATGGTCGACAGTGTTGAAAGGTTGACAGGGTTAAAGGTTTGAAAGCTAGCTGGTCAATATGGACTTATGTCGCCATGGTCAAAAGGTCATCTGGTTCAAAAAAGGTCAACATGAAAATGGTTGACACAAGAAGATGTATCTGTCAACCACTGATCCCGTTGACCTATTTCCTGTCGACCATCTAGGGTTGACTTATCGACCGTCGATATATTTACTGTAATTTTTTTAGTGCGCAGCTATTTAACAAGGAGTGATGTGGAACAATGGAAGCTGGAGCATTAAACAAAAATTACCAACACAGATTTACAGTTGAAATTGAAAAAAAAAAATTTCAAAAATGCTCTACAGTACCTTTAAAAAAAAAAAAAAAAAGTTCTTTGAAAGAAACTTTGTTCTCAGTTAAAGCCATACAACAAATATGCCAGCCATCAACTAGAGAAACACAGTGGCACAGTGGATAGCATTGATGTTTCATAGTACTAAGATCATGGGTTTGATTTCCACCAGGGTTGCGCGGCGTTTGCAAGGTAACGCATTCATGGAAATCCATGACTTACCCTCATTGGTTACTTGAGGGTGCTTTGCATTCCTCCCCATTGCAAAAAAACATACAGGCTGGTTATTTGACCTGCCGAAATTAACTCTGATGTACTGTATGTGTGTAGGGAATATAGCATGTAAGACCCACTGGGCAGAAACTGAAGTGAATAAGTAAATATGCTCTGTAAGGTCCTAAAGGGAAGATTTACTTACAGGTGTGGTCATTTTGCCAAAGCCGCCACAGATTTGCGGCTTTAACCAATATCTTTAAAACTGCAAGATGAATCAATGCCACTGTAAACAAGCCTGATTTAGCATTGATTCCTGTTTCCACTTTAAAACTATTGTTCAACATCGCTGATAAACCAACCTTTAGTAATACTACCCCTAAAGGGGGGTACTCACCAAGCGATCGCTGCTTAAAATCTAAGCAATCTGACTAGATTGCTTAGATTTTAAGCATGATCGCTCCGTGTGTGCCCCCCACAGCGATAGCGATGCGCAGCCCCGCACATCGCTATCACTGGTGCTAGATTGGCCTGCATGCAGGCCAATCTAGCAGGTCGCTCATTTCACCCGCTGGGTGAAATGAGCGCCCCCCCCCCCACTCTCCCCCCGCACGCTCAGCACACATTGCGCTGTGCTGAGCGGTGGGAGAGATGTGTGCTGAGCGGTTCGCTCAGCACACATCTCTCCCACATCGGCCCGTGAATACGGGCCTTAAAGGGCCCTACACATTGGCCGATCCGCCACCGAGCTGCCCGACGGCGGATACGGCCGACGGGCGACCCGGCGGCGGGGGGGCAGTGACGGGGGGAGTGAAGTTTCTTCACTCCCCCGTCACCCGGCTCCGTAGACGTGCAGGCAAATATGGACGATCTCGTCCATATTGGCCTGCATGTACAGCCGACGGGGGACCAGCGATGAACGAGCGCGGGACCGCGCATCGTTCATCGCTGGAGCCTCCACACTGCACGATATGAACGTTATCTTGTTCATTATTGAAGGAGATCGTTCATATCGTGCAGTCATGTCGGCCAGTGTGTAGGGCCTATAAGAATACAATAACAATCTTGCATGATCTCCTCGGTTGGATGAGTTCCAGTTGGCTGTGTCGTGTCTAAATCTTGATAAAACGGAGGTTGTTGTGATAAGAAGAAACTGTAACTGAGCCAATCAAAACGCTGTTCATGTCCATTATTGGTGCTTGACACTTAAACATCAGTTACCATCTATGATTAAATCTTCATTCTTTCATCCGAGGAACACAGCCAGAATAAAATACATGATTCTCTTGGCATTTGTGTCCTCATGCTTGGACTACTGGATGCACTCTGGGTCTTCCAGAAAAAGAATTGCCAAACTGGCAACTGGTACAAAATACAACCAAGGTGTTCTGTTAACTCTGGAACTGATTCCAATTTCTACACAACTCCGATTTCCTTGCAAACAGTTGATACCGGACAAGAGGACATGTTTGGGCGGCAATTTGCTAAAGCAAACGCAAGACATCTGTAAATACAAAGGCAATGTGTAATGTTGGAAATCTCAGGTTGAGCTGGGGAGTGGCTGCAATTTCCTTGCAAAAAAGACAGTATCATGGGTGTGTTGAGGGGTGGTGAGTGGGGTGATAATGTAGTTGGGTATGGGTCATTAAGTCATTAGGTCAACCACTCTTGGTCGACGTGCATTAGGTCGACATGATCATTAGGTCGACAAGAACAAGGCTGACATGTAAAAATGTCGACATGAGTTTTTTTTTTACTTTTTTGGTGTCATTTTCTTCGTAAAGTGATGGGGAACCCCAATTAGTGGACTGTGTCCCCTCGCATGGCTCACCTTGCTCGCCATGCTTCGGGCAAGGTGTCTCGCTCCACTTCTGCTGCACTCTGCACAGGTTACTATTCCCAGTCGTAGTCCACGTGGATCGTAAAGTATGAAAAAGTTCAAACATTTTAAAAAAAATAAAAAAACTCATGTCAACCTTTTTCCATGTGGACTTTGTTCGTGTCGACATAGTGACCTAATGACTGTCGACCTAAGTGTTCTTGACCTAATGACCGTATCCCAATGCAGTTATATGCATTCTTTTTACAAGGGATTGTCTGGAGGTAAGTTTTATAAACATCTTTTTTTTTTTGGCTTTTCAAACATATACTGTAGGGTACTTCTGGCTGCATCTCGCGGTTTAAAACCACAAATGTGCATACTTGCCTTACCTTAGCACCTAATGTAATTACTCAAATGTGCATTGAATTCACATTTATTTATTTTTTACTTTTTAACATTTGTAAAGTCACATGATCTTCACTTTATACATGAAGTTATTGTTTTTTATTCACATTACATTCCTTTTTATTGCAAATTATAGGTAGATGTCAAATAAATATCTTCATTTCTGCAGATCACCTTGTGCTTTTTTGTTTCCTCTTTGTTAGGCGTTTCAATAATGGGTGCAATGGGTGTGGTGCACACGGGCCGCTGGTCCAGGAAGGGCCCACACCGCACACACTTTTAATCCTTGTCTTTCCGGAGTCCAGCGGTTGGGCGCTGCAGTTGTGTCTAAAATGGCTGCTAACATGGTCGCCGTTAATGTGCAGTAGTGATTTTGGTCTCCGGAACATGGCAGGCGCCATGTTTCCGGAGACCTGCACATGTGCAGTAGTCAAATAGTTAGTTATTTGAAAACATAGAAACACAATCAACAAACCGGAGTAAAGTTTCAACTCCACCCCATTTCCATATAGAACATTAAGCGGTTTATTGATGAAGCAGTGAAAAGAGTGGAGAAGTGAGCCAGTGGAGAAGTTGGCCATGGCAACCAATCAGCTGCTCTGTATGATTGTATAGTATGCAAATTATAAATGTTACTTCAATGCTGATTGGTACTTCTCCACTGGTACTTCTCAGGGGCAAACGCAGGATTTGTAAAGAGGGGTTTCCATCAGACAAATTTCCGCCACAACTTCCTCAGAAGCATCGTCAAATCACACGATGAGATTTTAGGACTTTATATGGGATACGTTTAATTTGCCAGCTGTCGGGATCCCAGCCGTCAGGATACGGACTCCGGAATCCTGACAGACAACAATGCCACCAGCTGGAATTCCGGCGCAACAGGGCTATTCCACTTGTGGATGCCCACAGAGAGGCGAGCGCAGCAAGCCCGCAAGGAGACTCTTAGCGCTCGCCCCGCTACCAGCATTCTGGAGGACGGGATGCCGCTGTCAGGATCCTGACAGCTGGAAACCCATCCGTCGATAATAGTTGCCGAACCCCTTTGTACACCTCACTTGCTATATGCTATGATTTTACACTTCAGGTGCTATTAATATATTTGTATCTCAGGGAGTAATTCAGACCTGATCACTAGGCTGCGTTTTCTCACAGCCTGCGATCAGGTCTGAACTGCGCATGTGTATGCACCACAATGCGCAGGCTCTTTGGGTGACTGCACCGGACATTGGTGCATAGCGACGTGATGGTGGAAAAAAGCGATCGCACGGGCGATCGCAAGGAGATTGACAGGAAGAGGGCGTTTGTGGGTGGCAACTGACCGTTTTCTGGGAGTGTCAGGGAAAACACAGGCGTGCCGAGCGTTTGCAGGGCGGGTGTCTGACGTCAAGTCCGGTCCCGAACAGGCTGAAGTGATCGCAGCGGCTGAGTAAGTCCTGGGCTGCGCAGAGACTGCACATAATCAGTTTGTGCAGCTCTGCAACACATGCGATCGCACACTTGCACAGCGAAAATACCCTCCCCTGTACGCGGCAGCTATCTGAACGCAGGACAGAACAAACACTTGCGAGCGATCAGGTCTGAATAACCGCCTCAATCAAGTAGCCTACAGTAGTTTTATATATACATAATTTTTATATTATTATGTACTCTTTATATTTAAATAATGTTTTCAATTAGTTATGTTCCCATTTGTTTTTCCTGGTGTTGTTAACCTTGTTAATTTGGCTTGAAAACGTCATGCACACACATATATATATATATATATATATATATGTGTGTTGGTATACTGTGTTTAAAGCTCTTATGAATATGAAGCAATGGTTGATTTAAGACAGAGGTTCCTTACCGAGGTCAGCTAGGAAGGGATCAGTCTGTGTGGTGGTCACATTCAGATTAGGCAGCCTCACAAGTCTTGTGACCATTAGCTCTGGTTCACCTGCCGCTGGCTGAGAGAGGTCAGTGTGTGTAGCTCTACCCAGAGGGTCCGCGAGTCGCGGTAAAATGCTGTGAGTGAGCAGAGCCTAATGTCACGAGTGGGTGGAGCTACAATTGCAAGCCGCGATTAGCAATAAAATTGATCTGGTTTCTGGGTACTCAGAAACCCCCCCTGGGTGCGCCACTGCTTCTCCACAGTTTTCACTGCTTCATGAATAGACCCCTAAGTGAATACTGGTCAGCTTGATAAGATGAACAATAAGAAATAAGCATGCTATAATATTACATAAAATTTTAATATAGTCACCCATCCAAAAGAAGGCAGCTCAGTGCATGAAAATAAATGTAAATGTCTGGAAACAGGGATGTAGGCTGAACAGGATCTCTTGGGCAATGTAGACATAGGCGTGCGCAGCACATTTTATTAGGGGATGCACCGTCGGAGGGGTGTGTCTAGCGCTGCCTTTTGAGCATGTCTAGCACCATCTATTGACGGTCGACGCAATATAAAATATCCACCCTTGTACCAATCCTAATAATAAGAATTTACTTACCGATAATTCTATTTCTCGGAGTCCGTAGTGGATGCTGGGGTTCCTGAAAGGACCATGGGGAATAGCGGCTCCGCAGGAGACAGGGCACAAAAAAGTAAAGCTTTACTAGGTCAGGTGGTGTGCACTGGCTCCTCCCCCTATGACCCTCCTCCAGACTCCAGTTAGGTACTGTGCCCGGACGAGCATACACAATAAGGGAGGCATTTTGAATCCCGGGTAAGACTCATACCAGCCACACCAATCACACCGTACAACTTGTGATCTAAACCCAGTTAACAGTATGACAACAGAAAGGGCCTCTTAAAGATGGCTCCTTAACAATAACCCGAATTAGTTAACAATAACTATGTACAAGTATTGCAGATAATCCGCACTTGGGATGGGCGCCCAGCATCCACTACGGACTCCGAGAAATAGAATTATCGGTAAGTAAATTCTTATTTTCTCTATCGTCCTAAGTGGATGCTGGGGTTCCTGAAAGGACCATGGGGATTATACCAAAGCTCCCAAACGGGCGGGAGAGTGCGGATGACTCTGCAGCACCGAATGAGAGAACTCCAGGTCCTCCTTTGCCAGGGTATCAAATTTGTAAAATTTTACAAACGTGTTCTCCCCCGACCACGTAGCTGCTCGGCAGAGTTGTAATGCCGAGACCCCTCGGGCAGCCGCCCAAGATGAGCCCACCTTCCTTGTGGAGTGGGCTTTTACAGTTTTAGGCTGTGGCAGGCCTGCCACAGAATGTGCAAGTTGAATTGTGTTACAAATCCAACGAGCAATCGACTGCTTAGAAGCAGGTGCGCCCAACTTGTTGGGTGCATACAATATAAACAGCGAGTCAGATTTTCTGACTCCAGCCGTCCTTGCAATGTATATTTTTAAGGCTCTGACAACGTCCAACAACTTGGAGTCCTCCAAGTCGCTAGTGGCCGCAGGCACCACAATAGGTTGGTTCAGATGAAATGCTGATACCACTTTAGGGAGAAAATGCGGACGAGTCCGCAGTTCTGCCCTATCCGAATGGAAGATTAGATAAGGACTTTTATAAGATAAAGCCGCCAATTCAGATACTCTCCTGGCAGAGGCCAGGGCTAGTAACATAGTCACTTTCAATGTGAGATATTTCAAATCCACCTTTTTCAATGGTTCAAACCAATGGGATTTGAGGAAATCTAAAACTACATTTAGATCCCACGGTGCCACCGGAGGCACCACAGGAGGCTGTATATGCAGTACTCCCTTGACAAAAGTCTGGACCTCAGGGACAGAGGCCAATTCTTTTTGGAAGAATATTGACAGGGCCGAAATTTGAACCTTAATGGATCCCAATTTGAGACCCATAGATAATCCTGATTGCAGGAAATGTAGGAAACGACCCAGTTGGAATTCCTCCGTCGGAACCCTCCGATCCTCGCACCACGCTACATATTTTCGCCAAATGCGGTGATAATGTTTCACGGTGACTTCCTTCCGTGCCTTAATCAAGGTAGGAATGACTTCTTCTGGAATGCCTTTCCCTTTTAGGATCTGGCGTTCAACCGCCATGCCGTCAAACGCAGCCGCGGTAAGTCTTGAAAAAAACAGGGACCCTGCTGTAGCAGGTCCCTTCTCAGAGGTAGAGGCCACGGTTCGTCCGTGAGCATCTCTTGAAGTTCCGGATACCAAGTCCTTCTCGGCCAATCCGGAACCACTAGTATTGTTCTTACTCTTCTTTGCCGTATGATCTTCAATACCTTTGGTATGAGCGGCAGAGGAGGAAACACATACACTGACTGGTACACCCAAGGAGTTACCAGTGCGTCCACAGCTATTGCCTGTGGATCTCTTGACCTGGCGCAATATTTGTCCAGTTTTTTGTTGAGGCGAGACGCCATCATGTCTACAATTGGTCTTTCCCAACGGTCTATTAACATGTTGAAGACTTCTGGATGTAGACCCCACTCTCCCGGATGAATATCGTGTCTGCTGAGGAAGTCTGCTTCCCAGTTGTCCACGCCCGGGATGAACACTGCTGACAGTGCTATCACGTGATTCTCCGCCCAGCGAAGAATCTTGGCAGCTTCTGCCATTGCACTCCTGCTTCTTGTGCCGCCCTGCCTGTTTACATGGGCGACCGCCGTGATGTTGTCCGACTGAATCAACACCGGCTTTCCTTGCAGGAGAAGTTCCGCCTGGCTTAGAGCATTGTAGATTGCTCTTAGTTCCAGAATGTTTATGTGAAGAGACTTTTCCAGACTCGTCCATACTCCCTGGAAGTTTCTTCCTTGTGTGACTGCTCCCCAGCCTCTCAGGCTGGCGTCCGTGGTCACCAGGATCCAATCCTGAATGCCGAATCTGCGGCCTTCTAATAGGTGAGCCTTCTGCAACCACCACAGAAGTGACACCCTTGTCTTTGGTGACAGGGTTATTCGCAGGTGCATCTGCAGATGCGACCCTGACCATTTGTCCAACAGATCCCTTTGGAATATTCTTGCATGGAATCTGCCGAATGGAATTGCTTCGTAAGAAGCCACCATTTTTCCCAGGACTCTTGTGCATTGATGTACTGACACTTTTCCTGGTTTTAGGAGGTTCCTGACCAGATCGGATAACTCCTTGGCTTTTTCCTCTGGAAGGAAAACCTTTTTCTGAACCGTGTCCAGAATCATTCCTAGGAACAGCAGACGAGTTGTCGGGATTAAATGGGATTTTGGAATATTCAGAATCCACCCGTGTTGTCTTAGCACCTCTTGAGATAGTGCTAAAGCTGTCTCCAGCTGTTCTCTGGACCTTGCCCTTATTAGGAGATCGTCCAAGTATGGGATAACTAATACGCCTTTTCTTCGAAGAAGAATCATCATCTCGGCCATTACCTTGGTAAAGACCCGAGGCGCCGTGGACAATCCGAACGGCAGCGTCTGAAACTGATAGTGACAGTTTTGAACAATGAACCTGAGGTACCCCTGGTGTGCGGGGTAAATCGGAACGTGTAGATACGCATCCTTGATGTCCAAGGATACCATAAAGTCCCCTTCTTCCAGGTTCGCTATCACTGCTCTGAGTGACTCCATCTTGAACTTGAACTTTTTTATGTAGAGGTTCAAGGACTTCAGATTTAGAATAGGCCTTACCGAGCCATCCGGCTTCGGTACCACAAATAGAGTGGAATAATACCCCTTTCCTTGTTGTAATAGGGGTACTTTGACTATCACCTGCTGAGCGTACAGCTTGTGAATGGCTTCCAACACCCTCTCCCTTTCGGAAGAGACGGTTGGTAAGGCAGACTTCAGGAAACGCTGAGGAGGATCCGTCTCTAATTCCAACCTGTACCCCTGAGATATTATCTGCAGGATCCAGGGGTCTACCTGCGAGTGAGCCCACTGCGCGCTGTAATTTTTGAGACGGCCCCCCACTGTCCCCGAGTCCGCTTGAGAGGCCCCAGCGTCATGCTGAGGTTTTTGCAGGAGCCGGGGAGGGCTTCTGTTCCTGGGAAGGAGCTGCCTGTTGGTGTCTCTTCCCTCTTCCTCTGCCTCGTGGCAGGTACGACAAGCCCTTTGCTCTCTTATTTTTGTAGGAGCGAAAAGGCTGCGGTTGAAAGGTCGGTGCCTTTCTCTGTTGGGGAGTGACTTGAGGTAAAAAAGTGGATTTCCCGGCAGTAGCCGTGGCCACCAAGTCTGATAGACCAACTCCAAATAACTCCTCCCCTTTATACGGCAAAACCTCCATGTGACGTTTTGAATCCGCATCGCCTGTCCACTGTCGTGTCCATAAGGCTCTTCTGGCTGAAATGGACATAGCACTCACCCGAGATGCCAGTGTGCAAATATCCCTCTGTGCATCACGCATATAGATAAATGCATCCTTTATTTGTTCTAACGACAGTAAAACATTGTCCCTATCTAGGGTATCAATATTTTCAATCAGGGATTCTGACCAAACTACTCCAGCACTGCACATCCAGGCAGTTGCTATAGCTGGTCGTAGTATAACACCTGCATGTGTGTATATATTCTTTTGAATAACTTCCATCTTTCTATCTGATGGATCCTTAAGTGCGGCCGTCTCAGGAGAGGGTAACGCCACTTGTTTGGATAAGCGTGTGAGCGCCTTGTCCACCTTAGGGGGTGTTTCCCAGCGCGCCCTAACCTCTGGCGGGAAAGGGTATAATGCCAATAACTTTTTTGAAATTATCAACTTTTTATCAGGAGCAACCCACGCTTCATCACACACGTCATTTAATTCTTCTGATTCAGGAAAAACTGTTTGTAGTTTTTTCACACCATACATAATACCCTGTTTTACGGTATCTGTAGTATCAGCTAAATGTAACGTCTCCTTCATTGCCAAAATCATATAACGTGTGGCCCTACTGGAAAATACGTTTGAATTTCTACCGTCGTCACTGGAATCAGTGCCCGTGTCTGGGTCTGTGTCGACCGACTGAGGCAAAGGGCGTTTTACAGCCCCTGACGGTGTTTGAGGCGCCTGGACAGGCATTAATTGATTGTCCGGCCGCCTCATGTCCTCAACTGACTGTTTAAGGGAAGATAAACCATCACGTAATTCCACAAATAAAGGCATCCATTCTGGTGTCGACCCCCTGGGGGGTGACATCTGCATATTTGGCAATTGCTCCGCCTCCACACCAATATCGTCCTCATACATGTCGACACCACGTACCGACACACACCGCAAACTCACAGGGAATGCTCTAATGAAGACAGGACCCACTAGCCCTTTTGGGGAGACAGAGGGAGAGTCTGCCAGCACACACCACAAAGCGCTATATATACAAGGGATATCCTTATATTAAGTGCTCCCTTATAGCTGCTTTAATATATATATATATAGCCATTAATGTGCCCCCCCTCTCTGTTTTACCCTGTTTCTGTAGTGCAGTGCAGGGGAGAGACCTGGGAGCCGTTCTGACCAGCGGAGCTGTGACAGAAAATGGCGCCGTGTGCTGAGGAGATAGGCCCCGCCCCTTTTTCGGCGGGTTCTTCTCCCGCTATTTTTCCAGTCAGGCAGGGGTTAAATATCTCCATATAGCCCCTATGGGCTATATGTGAGGTATTTTTAGCCTTGTATAAGGTTTATATTTGCCTCTCAGAGCGCCCCCCCCCAGCGCTCTGCACCCTCAGTGACTGCCCAGTGAAGTGTGCTGAGAGGAAAATGGCGCACAGCTGCAGTGCTGTGCGCTACCTTATGAAGACTGAGGAGTCTTCAGCCGCCGGCTTCCGGACCTCTTCACGCTTCAGCATCTGCAAGGGGGTCGGCGGCGCGGCTCCGGGACCGGACTCCACGGCTGGGCCTGTGTTCGATCCCTCTGGAGCTAATGGTGTCCAGTAGCCAAGCAGCAAATCCACTCTGCATGCAGGTGAGTTTACTACTTTCCCCCTAAGTCCCACGTTGCAGTGATCCTGTTGCCAGCAGGACTCACTGTAAAGAAAAAAACCTAAACTAAACTTTCTCTAAGCAGCTCTTTAGGAGAGCCACCTAGATTGCACCCTTCTCGTTCGGGCACAAAATCTAACTGGAGTCTGGAGGAGGGTCATAGGGGGAGGAGCCAGTGCACACCACCTGACCTAGTAAAGCTTTACTTTTTTGTGCCCTGTCTCCTGCGGAGCCGCTATTCCCCATGGTCCTTTCAGGAACCCCAGCATCCACTTAGGACGATAGAGAAAAAGCAGATACATTGTCAGATGTTGTGGTGTGCACCAAACAAACACCCCTGATGGCACTCACTGCGATTGCACTGCTTCTCCTCAGCCTGGTCTGGCTCCCCCTCTCTTTCCCCTGCAAGCTGCAGCAGCTTACTTACAAGTCAGTTATTCACTGACAGTCGCAGACTAGTACTGCTGCTGGAAAAACGAGTGACATGTCAATGCTGCTGCCGTCCGCCTGTCAGTATTGAATTTGTCTTCCTAAGAGGAACACTGGCTGCATGCTGATCCTCATCAGTGGCTGGCATTGGCATAGCATAGAAGGAGAGAGGTGTGTATGTGGTGGGTGTGACGGGTGGGCGTGCGAGCAGCATGACGTAATCACATCACGCTGTTTTTGTACATGGAGGTGGAGCCGGGAGTTTGAAAGCCGGTGGCAGTGGCACCCTTGATTAACCCAGGCGTCCGGTCAGTAATGCAGTCCTGATAGGGTGCAGCTCAGAGGGGACAGTAATCAGCCTGCTCAGCGATCGCTGCATCAGGCATGTGAGATCGGGGTGCCGGACATTAGGGGGTGCCTGTGCGCACCAGGCACCCCCCCTGCGCACACCTATGAATGTAGAGATGTTCCAGAAACTACAGAGGGGTATATTCAATTGAAGTCGGATCCATTCCGACATGCATTTGTTAGAATGGATCTGACAACCCCTATTCAAATATCATCTCAATTCGACTTTTTCAAGTCGAATTGAGATGAGTGACCCAGAGGAGGAGGGGGGGGGAGCCGCGGGGAGACCAGCGGAGGACAGCCACCGGCAACCAGAGGAGATCAGCACTACAGTAGCGCTGCAGAAGGGTGCCACACAGCCGCCCGACCTCACGGCAGCGTCCACCCGGCTCCAGCAAGCTTCATGGAGCCGGGTGGACGCTGCGGTGAGCGGCGCGGCTTTGTGACATCCTGCTGCATCGCTCTGCTGTAGCGCTGATCTCCTCTGGCAGCCCTCGGCAGTCCCCCGTCTCCCTGCAGCTTCCCCTCTCCTCCTCTGGGTCCCACATCTCAGTCCGACATCTTTTGATGTCAGACTGAAATGATCGAAAAGGGGGCCAAAACCTGTCGGTTTTGGCCCCGTTTTGGACACAAGCAAGTGGATCGGCAGCTATTCCGCCGATCCACGTGCTTTTCGACAAGTCGATTTCATTGACTTGTCGAAAATATTGAATAGGTCGAATCACGATTCGACCTTAAAAAGTCGAAAACTGTTGTCTTTTCGACAGACGCAGTTTTTTACTTCAGTTGAATATACCCCATAGTGTCCAAACAGTGAAGATGTAATAATAAGAATCAGGAAAAAAGAATCATTCAGTAGCTGATATACAGGTAGCTTATCAACAGTGCCGTTTCTAGCGGCGGGCGAGCCGTGCAACCGCACGGGGCGCCCGCCGCGGCACTTTAAGTGTTATTTCCCCCTCTCCTCCCTCTCCCCGAGCGCTCCTGCTCGAGGGGGCGGAGTTTCGCGGAATGACGCGTTTGCGTCGTGACGTCATGACGCAAACGCGTCATTCCACGAAGCCCCGCCCCCCCGAGCAGGAGCGCTCGGGGAGAGGGAGGAGAGAAGCCTGGAAGGAGGCGGCGGCGAGGGCGGCCGGCGCGAGGGACGTCCGGCGGCGGGATCCGAAGAGCGGAACATGTAAGTATATCTCTCTTCTCTCTCTCCCCCTTCCTTCCCCCCCACCACTTGACACCTGCCTGCCACACTGGGGATACCTGCCTGCCACACTGGGGATACCTGCCTGCTGCACTGTGTAAAATGGGGACACCTGCCTGCCACGCTGTGTAAAATGGGGGCCTGCCTGCCACGCTGTGTAAAATGGGGGCCTGCCTGCCACGCTGTGTAAAATGGGGGCCTGCCTGCCGCGCTGTGTAAAATGGGGACACCTGCCTCACTGTGTAAAATGGGGACACCTGCCTGCCGCACTGTGTAAAATGGGGGCACCTGCCTGCCGCACTGTGTAAAATGGGGACACCTGTCTGCCGCACTGTGTAAAATGGGGACACCTGCCTGCCGCACTGTGTAAAATGGGGACACCTGCCTGCCGCGCTGTGTAAAATGGGGACACCTGCCTGCCACGCTGTGTAAAATGGGGGCCTGCCTGCCACGCTGTGTAAAATGGGGGCCTGCCTGCCGCACTGTGTAAAATGGGGACACCTGCCTCACTGTGTAAAATGGGGACACCTGCCTGCCGCACTGTGTAAAATGGGGATACCTGCCTGCGTACTGTGTAAAATGGGGATATCTGCCTTCCGCACTGTGTAAAATGGGGAAACCTGCCTGCCACACTTTGTAAAATGGGGATACCTGCCTGCCGCGCTGTGTAAAAGGGGGATATCTGCCTGCCGCACTGTGTAAAATGGGTATACCTGCCTGCGTACTGTGTAAAATGGGGATATCTGCCTGCTGCGCTCTGTAAAATGGGGACACCTGCCTGCCGCACTGTGTAAAATGGGGACACTTGGCTGCTGTAATGTGTAAAATGGGGACTTTTTTTATTTCCCCCCCCCTGTGGTGGGCGTGATGATATCAGATGAGGCCACGCCTTGTCGGGAGTGCGCGCGCCTCCGGCGCGCGCATACTTTTTCTTTTTATAGCTATAAGGGGGGGCGCAATTTTTTTTATAGCAATGGGGGGGGGGGGCGCATTTTTAAATCTCGCACTGGGAGCCAAATTGTCTAGAAACGGCCCTGCTTGTCAATGTGGATCAGAGATGTCTGCAGTGGCAGCAGAAGATTCTTTGTACAGAAAAGTGGCGGAATCTTGTGTGGTGATAAAATCGTATGCCCTTATTTATCAATGAGTGATAAATTTCACTGTGAGTGACAAATTTCACCAGCCAATCCCCTCCTGTCATTTTTTAAACACAGCCTGTGACATGGAAGTTTGGAGCTGATTGGCTGGTGCAATTTATCACTCACAGTGAAATGTATCACTCATTGATAAATAAGGGTATTTATATGAAGACCAATCAAACATGCAGGTAAGTCAGGGTAAATTTACGTTTCTCTTGGACCAGCTGCATGCATATGGGAGAGAAGGCTTTGAATACGCTAGCCAGTGGTTCTCAAACTCTGTCCTCAGGACCCCACACGGTTCACGTTTTCCATGTCACCCGGCAGGTGCACTGTGTATCACTAACTTTCACATTTGAAAAATCTACAGGTGACCTTCAAAACATGATCCATGTGAAGTCCTGAGGACCGAGTTTTAGAACCTGTGCACTAGACAATTCAACTGAATATTCTTGAAAAATATAAAGTTTCTTACCCTGCAGAGAATCAATTTGCCTGGAAGCTGACCAAAAGGCCACTTTATGTAGGTAGTTGAGACTACAAAATAATCATACACGTGGGCAAGATGGAGATGAGGGGAGGTGGAGAAGGGACGCGCTGGACCCACTCTATGCTCCCTTTCAGTGACAAGATCACTGCACTCATCCCTCAATTTCAGTAGGAAAGTTACTGTATTTCATACAAAATGTGCAAGGGGTTAGCCTTTAGTAGATTCAGCTAGACCGGCCAGTTTGATGTTATTACGCTTATCTATTTTCTAAATCGTCTAATTTTTCCAGAGCTAGTAAATCTCTTTTTCCAGATGGTGCATTTTATGTTACAATTAAGAAACATCAGTAAAAGTAAAGTAAAAAGTAAAAGTTTATTTATTATTATTATTCCAGTTATTTATATAGCGCACACATATTCTGCAGCGCTTTACAGAGAATATTTGGCCATTCACATCAGTCCCTGCCCCAGTGGAGCTTACAATCTATATTCCTTATCACATGTGCACACAGACACATTCACGCTAGGGTTAATTTTGTTGGGAGCCAATTAACCTGCCAGTATATTTTTTGGATTGTGGGAGGAAACCGGAGTACCCAGAGGAAACCCATACAAGTACGGGGAGAATATACAAACTCCGCACAGTTAGGGCCATGGTGGGAATCGAACCCATGACCTCAGTGCTGTGAGGCAGTAATGCTAACCATTACACCATCCGTACTGCCCGAATACTATAATAAATAATAAAGTTCACTTTAGCTTATGTTTCAGTAATGCATTAGGTGAGATGCTGCATTTGTGCTGTTATGGCTGCCACAGCTTGATTTAACAAAGGATCCATTGTGGCTTTAATTTCTGCTACTACTTCACTAAAGGTTACAGGAGCACCCAACACCTGGTTAGTGAGAGTGTCATCTTGGTCTGAAGCTGCTTTCTTGGACTTGGCAGGAGAGCCCAGTTCTATGTGTCCGGCACCATATTTTAATCTGCCCTGCATTTCTCCTTGTACTGCAGCTGAGGTTTGGCGAATGACTGAGAAGATAAAGACTTATCCATAAGTGAGCAAACAGATGAGTGGCTCAGTAATGGAGGCTATTGCCATGGGTACAGTATGTTTGCCAGGGAGTGGAGCAGAGCTCTCAAATGGAGACAATCACTCCATATAAGCTGGAACCAGAAGCTTTTTTTCAGGTATGATTTAAGACTACATAGGAGGTATGGTTTGGGAGTACAGTTATCTAACCAAGCACGTATCCCGGGCAGTTGTGATTGCATTTATTGTGTAGCTTAAATAATAGAGATTAATGTGAACATACCATATTTAACAAGCTATTACACAGGGGAAATTATGTACAGTTTTTGCACTTTGGTTAAAATTTATGCAGGTAAAATGTATAGGTTCCTTAGGTTTAAATAACAAGTCATGTCATCACTGTGTAAAGAGGAAAAAGCTGTTAGTAGGTTATGGAGAATGTTGCTCTGTGTCAAACTTGGGAGATCAGTTCTAAGTTGAAGTCTGGACCTGCATTTTCTGGGTGCCTCCAAGTTCAGAAAAGCAGAGTATAATGCTGTGTAAGTTTTTCTTTAAAAAAAAAATTCAGCTTGTTTGTCTATGTAATCTGTAACACTTTTAATTTATATCATACATATACAGTAACTAAGTGTTGTACTCATTGAACTTTCTTTTGTAAATAAAGTGTTATTTATTATACTGTACTACTTTTATATATGTTTAAGAACCCAGTCTTTGGGGAAGCTATTAGATTTCTAAGGTTATGCTATAACTATTATTTATTGCCAGTGCCGTAACTAGGCATTTTAGCGCTGTGTGCAAAAAATGACAGCGCGTGGAAAAATTATAGGGGCGTGGCTTCACGGGGAAGGGGCGTGGCCACAAAATAATAGCAATTCATACTACGGTGCACAGTAGTCTACATTATTCAAATTACGCTGCACAGTAGCGCCACTACACCAGGTAGAGCCCCTTTTATACATTACAGCAGACAGCGTCCCCCTTTTTACACATTACAGCAGATAGTCCCCCTTTTTACACATTGCGGCAGCCAGTCCCCCTTTTTACACATTGCGGCAGCCAGGCCCTCTTTTAACACATTGCGGCAGCCAGTCCCCCTTTTTACACATTGCGGCAGCCAGGCCCCCTCTTTACACATTGCGGCAGCCAGTCCCCCTTTTTACACATTGCGGCAGCCAGTCCTTTTTTTTACACATTGCGGCAGCCAGGCCCCCTTTTTACACATTGCGGCAGACGGTGACCCCCTGAGAGAGAGAGAGAGAGAGAGAGAGAAAGAGAGATATACTTATCATCTCCCTGCTGGCAGTCAGGCTCCTCCTGCAGCTCCCTCGGTGCAGGCAGTGAGGTGAGAAGGAGGAGGAGGGAGGGGGAGCAGGGAGCCGCAGCAGCGCTATGTCATTGGTAGTAAGCGCCGCTGCAGCATCCCCCTCTCCTTCCGTATTGGCTGCCCGGCGCTGCTGTGAATGCTGGGATGGAGGAACCGCATCCCAGCATCCACAGCAGCGCCGGGCAGCCAATACAGAAGGAGAGGGGGATGCTGCAGCGGCGCTTACTACCAATGACATAGCGCTGCTGCGGCTCCCTGCTCCCCCTCCCTCCTCCTCCTTCTCCGCTGCCCGGCGCTGGTCCTCTTCTCCCTCCACAGCGCGGCGCACGGCGCACACAGCAGAGGCGGCATGTAATGAGTCAATTTGACTCATTACATGCCGCTGGCCGTGCGCCCTCAGGGCAACTGTGCTGTGTGCCAAGCCCACTTGGCACACACGTAGTTACGGCCCTGTTTATTGCTAATAGCAGGGGAAACAAACAGTCTAAGGCCCTCATTCCGAGTTGTTCGCTCGTTACTTATTTTCGCAACGGAGCGATTAGTCGCAAACTGCGCATGCGCAATGTTCGCAGTGCGTCTGCGCCAAGTAAATTTGCAAAGAAGTTTGGTATTTTACTCACGGCTTAACGAAGATATTTCTTCGTTCTGGTGATCGGAGTGAGATTGACAGGAAGTGGGTGTTTCTGGGCAGAAACTGGCCGTTTTATGGGTGTGTGCGAAAAAACGCTGCCGTTTCTGGGAAAAACGCGGGAGTGGCTGGAGAAAAGGGGGAGTGTCTGGGCGAACGCTGGGTGTGTTTGTGACGTCAAACCAGGAACGAAACTGACTGAACTGATCGCACTGGCAGAGTAGGTCTCGAGCTACTCAGAAACTGCAAAGAAATTTCTTTTCGCAATTCTGAGAATCTTTCGTTCGCAATTCTGCAAAGCTAAGATTCACTCCCAGTAGGCGGCGGCTTAGCGTGTGCAAAGCTGCTAAAAGCAGCTAACGAGCGAACAACTCGGAATGAGGGCCTAAGTGACAGTTTGTGTCACCAAGCCTGAGCAAATGTAACAGAGTGTTAGGGGACCTGTGGCTTTTTTTTATTTTCCATGGTTGGCAGAGAAATTACTGTGAACTGTTTGCGGGACATCTATCTCATAAACACACTGGGACGCCAGTATAATGATTTTGGTATCATTTGAGAGAGCATTATTTCTGATTTGATTTTATTGCATGCTTTGCAGATATCTATATATCATTGGCCCTCATTCCGAGTTGTTCGCTCGCTAGCTGCTTTTAGCAGCATTGCACACGCTAGGCCGCCGCCCTCTGGGAGTGTATCTTAGCTTAGCAGAATAGCGAACGAAAGATTAGCAGATTTGCTACTACATAATTCTTAGCAGTTTCTGAGTAGCTCCAGACCTACTCACGATTATCGATCAGTTCAGTCAGTTTCGTTCCTGGTTTGACGTCACAAACACGCCCTGTGTTCGGCCAGCCACTCCCCCGTTTCTCCAGACACTCCCGCGTCTTTCCCTGGCACGCCTGCATTTTTCCGCAAACGCCGTGAAAACGCTGAGTTTCCGCCCAGAAACACCCACTTCCTGTCAATCACACTACGATCACTCCAGCGTGGAAAAAACTTTGTTCACTCGTGAGTAAATCTACTAAGTTCTAAGTAAAATTACTAAGCGCATGCGCTCTGCGTACCATGCGCATGCGCATTTTCCACCTATTCGCAGCGTAGCGAAAATCGGCAACGAGCGAACATCTCGGAATGACCACCATTATCTCTTATTTAAGAGAAACTGAATAGCTTTAACTGCTTATTAACAAGTTTTTATTTGCATGTTTATTATAAACTTGCCATCTCTTGTTTAAGAGTTACTAATCTGCCACTAATTGTGTGTTTTGTTACATGTTGTATGTTGTTTATAAACATTTTGGATAAAACAACTCATTTTTATCTATATTGAGTCCCACTGAGTCAATTATTCTCCATGACAGACCACACACATTTAATCTATAGAGTGTTTCATAGCGCAGAGTAATTTCCATTTGTTTCAAGAGTCTCTGTTGTTTTGCTGCCTAGCAAGCTGTTTTTACTCAGCTGCTTTAAAGAAACACTGATTGATATAAAATAATCAATTTATTCACCGCCGGGTTCTACAGTCTGAGACTACTGTCTCCAACTGTTTTTTCTTTCTATCCATGGTTGGCTGAGAAGTGTATGGTATACAGGCAGAGTGATATAGTGAACCCTGACTACATCAGGACCTGGGAAACTTTGTGATAGCAGACCTGACGCTGTAGCACCAGTCAGGGTGCATCAATTACTGCCTCTTACCATAGTCTGAGCCAAATGAGTGATAGCAACTGGGGTCCCTGATGACAAGCTCCTGAGAATTTGCAGAGACTAGTGGCACACCTGTTTGCACTGCAGTGCCTTTCTGCTTACCAGTGCTAGAATTACTTAGCGCTGTGATCACCATTTTTAAATAAGTGTGGAGTGCAGTAATTACTACACATATCTTCCAGCCAGTGCTGGTGACATCTAAGTGCAGTATGCTGCATTGGAGAGTCTAGCGGATAGCACTGCAGACACAGTGAGGATTTATGTTGGGGATCTGGCAATACCTTGCCGAATAATCATTCTTTCTGCAGACTGCTCTTTCTGTGTTGCTTATGTAATACCCTGGAACTGCAAGGGCCAGCAAGCACAAATCAACTGTGGCACTACAGGTGCCAGCATGACTGTAATAAAAGTAAAAGGGTTGTTGGAGCTGTATAGAACTGAGGCAGCAGCCTACAGCTTGCAGCACAGAAGGGGTTAACAGTAGAGATGAGCGCCTGAAATTTTTCGGGTTTTGTGTTTTGGTTTTGGGTTCGGTTCCGCGGCCGTGTTTTGGGTTCGAACGCGTTTTGGCAAAACCTCACCGAATTTTTTTTGTCGGATTCGGGTGTGTTTTGGATTCGGGTGTTTTTTTCAAAAAACACTAAAAAACAGCTTAAATCATAGAATTTGGGGGTCATTTTGATCCCAAAGTATTATTAACCTCAAAAACCATAATTTACACTCATTTTCAGTCTATTCTGAATACCTCACACCTCACAATATTATTTTTAGTCCTAAAATTTGCACCGAGGTCGCTGTGTGAGTAAGATAAGCGACCCTAGTGGCCGACACAAACACCGGGCCCATCTAGGAGTGGCACTGCAGTGTCACGCAGGATGTCCCTTCCAAAAAACCCTCCCCAAACAGCACATGACGCAAAGAAAAAAAGAGGCGCAATGAGGTAGCTGTGTGAGTAAGATTAGCGACCCTAGTGGCCGACACAAACACCGGGCCCATCTAGGAGTGGCACTGCAGTGTCACGCAGGATGGCCCTTCCAAAAAACCCTCCCCAAACAGCACATGACGCAACGAAAAAAAGAGGCGCAATGAGGTAGCTGTGTGAGTAAGATTAGCGACCCTAGTGGCCGACACAAACACCGGGCCCATCTAGGAGTGGCACTGCAGTGTCACGCAGGATGTCCCTTCCAAAAAACCCTCCCCAAACAGCACATGACGCAAAGAAAAAAAGAGGCGCAATGAGGTAGCTGACTGTGTGAGTAAGATTAGCGACCCTAGTGGCCGACACAAACACCGGGCCCATCTAGGAGTGGCACTGCAGTGTCACGCAGGATGTCCCTTCCAAAAAACCCTCCCCAAACAGCACATGACGCAAAGAAAAAAAGAGGCGCAATGAGGTAGCTGTGTGAGTAAGATTAGCGACCCTAGTGGCCGACACAAACACCGGGCCCATCTAGGAGTGGCACTGCAGTGTCACGCAGGATGGCCCTTCCAAAAAACCCTCCCCAAACAGCACATGACGCAAAGAAAAAAAGAGGCGCAATGAGGTAGCTGTGTGAGTAAGATTAGCGACCCTAGTGGCCGACACAAACACCGGGCCCATCTAGGAGTGGCACTGCAGTGTCACGCAGGATGTCCCTTCCAAAAAACCCTCCCCAAACAGCACATGACGCAAAGAAAAAAAGAGGCGCAATGAGGTAGCTGACTGTGTGAGTAAGATTAGCGACCCTAGTGGCCGACACAAACACCGGGCCCATCTAGGAGTGGCACTGCAGTGTCACGCAGGATGTCCCTTCCAAAAAACCCTCCCCAATCAGCACATGATGCAAAGAAAAAGAAAAGAAAAAAGAGGTGCAAGATGGAATTGTCCTTGGGCCCTCCCACCCACCCTTATGTTGTATAAACAAAACAGGACATGCACACTTTAACCAACCCATCATTTCAGTGACAGGGTCTGCCACACGACTGTGACTGATATGACGGGTTGGTTTGGACCCCCCCCAAAAAAGAAGCAATTAATCTCTCCTTGCACAAACTGGCTCTACAGAGGCAAGATGTCCACCTCATCTTCACCCTCCGATATATCACCGTGTACATCCCCCTCCTCACAGATTATCAATTCGTCCCCACTGGAATCCACCATCTCAGCTCCCTGTGTACTTTGTGGAGGCAATTGCTGCTGGTCAATGTCTCCGCGGAGGAATTGATTATAATTCATTTTAATGAACATCATCTTCTCCACATTTTCTGGATGTAACCTCGTACGCCGATTGCTGACAAGGTGAGCGGCGGCACTAAACACTCTTTCGGAGTACACACTTGTGGGAGGGCAACTTAGGTAGAATAAAGCCAGTTTGTGCAAGGGCCTCCAAATTGCCTCTTTTTCCTGCCAGTATAAGTACGGACTGTGTGACGTGCCTACTTGGATGCGGTCACTCATATAATCCTCCACCATTCTATCAATGTTGAGAGAATCATATGCAGTCACAGTAGACGACATGTCCGTAATCGTTGTCAGGTCCTTCAGTCCGGACCAGATGTCAGCATCAGCAGTCGCTCCAGACTGCCCTGCATCACCGCCAGCGGGTGGGCTCGGAATTCTGAGCCTTTTCCTCGCACCCCCAGTTGCGGGAGAATGTGAAGGAGGAGATGTTGACAGGTCGCGTTCCGCTTGACTTGACAATTTTGTCACCAGCAGGTCTTTCAACCCCAGCAGACCTGTGTCTGCCGGAAAGAGAGATCCAAGGTAGGCTTTAAATCTAGGATCGAGCACGGTGGCCAAAATGTAGTGCTCTGATTTCAACAGATTGACCACCCGTGAATCCTTGTTAAGCGAATTAAGGGCTGCATCCACAAGTCCCACATGCCTAGCGGAATCGCTCCCTTTTAGCTCCTTCTTCAATGCCTCCAGCTTCTTCTGCAAAAGCCTGATGAGGGGAATGACCTGACTCAGGCTGGCAGTGTCTGAACTGACTTCACGTGTGGCAAGTTCAAAGGGCATCAGAACCTTGCACAACGTTGAAATCATTCTCCACTGCACTTGAGACAGGTGCATTCCACCTACTATATCGTGCTCAATTGTATAGGCTTGAATGGCCTTTTGCTGCTCCTCCAACCTCTGAAGCATATAGAGGGTTGAATTCCACCTCGTTACCACTTCTTGCTTCAGATGATGGCAGGGCAGGTTCAGTAGTTTTTGGTGGTGCTCCAGTCTTCTGTACGTGGTCCCTGTACGCCGAAAGTGTCCCGCAATTTTTCTGGCCACCGACAGCATCTCTTGCACGCCCCTGTCGTTTTTAAAAAAATTCTGCACCACCAAATTCAAGGTATGTGCAAAACATGGGACGTGCTGGAATTTGCCCATATTTAATGCACACACAATATTGCTGGCGTTGTCCGATGCCACAAATCCACAGGAGAGTCCAATTGGGGTAAGCCATTCCGCGATGATCTTCCTCAGTTGCCGTAAGAGGTTTTCAGCTGTGTGCGTATTCTGGAAAGCGGTGATACAAAGCGTAGCCTGCCTAGGAAAGAGTTGGCGTTTGCGAGATGCTGCTACTGGTGCCGCCGCTGCTGTTCTTGCGGCGGGAGTCCATACATCTACCCAGTGGGCTGTCACAGTCATATAGTCCTGACCCTGCCCTGCTCCACTTGTCCACATGTCCGTGGTTAAGTGGACATTGGGTACAACTGCATTTTTTAGGACACTGGTGAGTCTTTTTCTGACGTCCGTGTACATTCTCGGTATCGCCTGCCTAGAGAAGTGGAACCTAGATGGTATTTGGTAACGGGGGCACACTGCCTCAATAAATTGTCTAGTTCCCTGTGAACTAACGGCGGATACCGGACGCACGTCTAACACCAACATAGTTGTCAAGGACTCAGTTATCCGCTTTGCAGTAGGATGACTGCTGTGATATTTCATCTTCCTCGCAAAGGACTGTTGAACAGTCAATTGCTTACTGGAAGTAGTACAAGTGGGCTTACGACTTCCCCTCTGGGATGACCATCGACTCCCAGCGGCAACAACAGCAGCGCCAGCAGCAGTAGGCGTTACACGCAAGGATGCATCGGAGGAATCCCAGGCAGGAGAGGACTCGTCAGAATTGCCAGTGACATGGCCTGCAGGACTATTGGCATTCCTGGGGAAGGAGGAAATTGACACTGAGGGAAACAAAAGGAAAAACTCCTGGCGCTATGATTATACAGGTGTGTAAGCAGCTCTCTCAGGGGTAATTGGTATTTCACCCCTGAAGTAGAACAAGAAGATCAAAAAATGAGAAAGCGCTATTCACATCTGATGTGGATTTTATTTTTCATTCATTATCAGTTTTTACTAAAAGCACATTAAATGTATTCAGTGCCGGCCGGCAATACACAAGAAAAATAATAAAATATTACAATAAAATTAATAATATTCTAGACATAACTTTTCATCTGCATATTGTGAGTATGATGACTCTAATTTATACTATATCTAAGTTATAACAATGCACATAATGTATTAGCCCGAGGATCCTCTTCTTATCCTCAGATATTTTGTTACTATTATGCTCAGGCAGATGGTAATCGTGTGTCTTTATAACAATATTAGACAATGCTTATGTCCGTGCGTTCCAAATTAATGGAGTGCGTATATGAAGAATAAATTAGACAGTCCTGTTGTTGATTTATAACGGATATTAATTGCAGTTTATGAAAGAAAGCTGATATGAATATGGTCACTGTACCACAGTGTATAATTGAAAAGTACCGTATTTGAAACCTCTGTTCAGACGCAATGGTAGAGATGCTTCTCCTGGCTGAATGTAGGCCTTTAGTTGGAGTTGAACAGGTGTCCGCTCGTATCCACGGTGTGTTTGCTTTTTCCTCCCGGCCGGTGTGCACCACCCTCGGCCTTATCCGGAGTCCGTGTGCGGTTGATGGAGGGATTTTTCTCACCTCCACAGGAACTGTGTTCAGCTGGCCGGCTGATGAACTCGGTCTGCAGTGTGCTGTGACCGGAGATGCTGACAGACGCGTTTCTCCGCCTATTAGTGAATATCGGCGGCTTCCTCAGTGTCATAAACTTTCTCCCCTAACTCCTCCTCATTAAATACCCATTACATTGGTATGTCCATGTGCATTCAATTAGTTGATTATTCCTTTTCTCCCCAGACACATGTTCTATCTTAATTTCATTAAATATTCCTTTCCATATTACCTGGGAAGCACTTTATATATACATATATAAAAGCATAATATGCAATTCAAATATTTAAAAAGACACATATAAAAACAAATTTTTAGAATACACTGTTTTGTATTGCCAATATCACATGTATTGCTACACAGCTATAATAATTACATTCTTTTGCATTTATATTTTTTCATTTATTTCCTTTTGAATTTATATAAATAAATGATTTTAATTATTATTATTTAGTTAGCATGAAAAAATAATAATGCGTTTGTTTCTTCATTTAAAAAACTCCACTGATTTTGTTAGTATTTATAAAGAATTCCTATCAATTGTCAAAATCTCATAAACAATATATATCTCTCCACCATTGTTTATTTATTTATTTAGGTCTATACTTATTCAATAAATATTATACTAGGTCTTCTAGTTCTAATGTATCCTAGGAGTCCCACATGTACATATTCCTTAGTTTGTATATATACATACACACGTGCATAAGTGAACATATAAACACATGTGTGTGCATTTATTAGTGGACAGATTCCTTGTCCTCTCTATACTCCATTTAGTTCAACCGTGTCATTCAGGCCTAGGGGAACCATGGTGTCCAAAAGAAAAATCCAGTAGGCCTCACGTCTACGGAGCCTGTTAAAACGATCACCCCCTCTACTTGTAGTTTTAATGTGTTCAATACCTATCATGGTCATGTTCTCCCATCTTGCCTTTTGACACTGTATCACATGATCTGACAGGGGATGTTTGGCTCCTCTGATAATATTCCTCCTATGCTCCATAAATCTTATATGCAGGGTTCTTGTAGTCCGCCCCACATATTGTTTTCCACATTGACAGGAAATTAAATATATAACAAATGTAGAGGTACAATTAATGAAATCTTTAATGGGATATATCTCCCCTGTTGTATGGGATTTATAATTAACACTTTTTTTAGGTATATTAACACAAGACTGACAGTTAACTTTGCCGCACCTATGATATCCTATTGGTCGTACGGGGAGCCATGTATTCTGTATTTTGGAAGTAGATGTCCTTTCCTTAACAAAATGGCTGGGTACTAATTTTTTACGCAGATTGTCAGCCTTCCTAAAGATCATGGATCCTTTCGGATTTATAAGTGGCTTCAATACATCATCCAAGAGTAACAACGAAGTATTTTTCCTTATTACTTGACTGATTTTGTGTGCACAACTGTTATATTGTGTAATGAATGCCATGCTTCTATCATTCTTATTACCTATTGCATGACCTTTTTCTTTCTTGTTCTTAGGTACAAGTAATTGTTCTCTTTGCATTTTTTCGGCTTCTAAAAATGCTTTTTCTAATAAATCTTGAGGGTAACCTTGTTTAGAAAATGATTCCATAAGTGTAGTAGCTTGCATTCTATAGGTAGTAATGGAGGTGCAATTGCGTCTTAGACGTACAAATTGACCCCTGGGGATATTGTCCTTCCAACATTGTTTATGGGAACTTTGGTAATTAAGATATTTATTATGATCTACTTCTTTATTAAATGTTTTTGTAACCAGTTTTTCCTGCTCAATTGTCAGCTCTATATCAAGAAAACTAATGTTGCTTTTACTAAAATTAAACGTGAATTTTAATCCGTACTCATTGTTATTTAAACTATTTGTGAACAATTGTAGTGAATCTAATGTACCACCCCAAATAATAAACAAATCATCTATATACCGGCCATAGTAGATCAGATCCGCCCCGAGTCCACTACCCCACACATGTTCCTCCTCAAACTTACCCATGTATAGGTTTGCGAGACTCGGAGCGAATCTGGCCCCCATGGCCGCACCCCGTGTCTGCAAATAATAATGAGTGTCAAACATAAAATAATTATGTGATAAAATAAATTTAATTGCTTTTAAAACAAAGACACGTAGAGAGTCCGCAAGATCACTTTGTTTTAAATAATACTCAACCGCAGATATTCCTTTATCGTGTGGTATATTTGAGTATAATGCCTCGACATCACAAGTTAGTAAATAATAATTGTTTTTCCACACAATCGTGTTAATAACATTCAAAAAATGTTGTGTGTCTTTTATGTGTGATCTAAGACCCTCCACGTGTCCCTGCAAATAGTGATCAACAAAAAAGGACAAATTATTAGTGAGTGATCCCACCCCCGAAATTATAGGTCGACCCGGTGGATTAATAAGTGACTTATGAATTTTAGGTAACACATAAAAAGTGGGTGTGATGGGGTGTGCACAAAATAAAAAGTTTTGAGTTTCTCTTGATATAGAGCCCTCCTCATATGCAAAGTCTAATAATTCATTAAGTTGTTTTTGGAATAGGACGGTGGGGTTTGAATCTATGCTCTGATAGAAATGCCCATCTCGTAGCTGTCTATAACACTCTGAGGTGTAATCCTCCGTGTTTAGGATTACAACCCCACCGCCCTTATCTGCAGATTTTATTATGATTGATGTGTCTCCTTGTAATGTTTTTAGGGCCTTTCGTTCCCCAGGGGTCAAGTTATCCCAATATTTGCACTCCTCCGATTTTTCACAGATGTCCCTAAAGTTGGCCAGTGTGGCTTTATAAAAGCTATCCACATATGGCCCCTTGTAAGCTAAAGGGTAAAAATCTGTTTTCTTTTTAAATAAATGATTCTTTACATCATAGATTGGAATCTTACTTTCTATTATGGGTCTCTCTGTGGCTCCTTCCTGCTCCAGATATTCGAGGATCTCCAACGCATTAGAATCATCCTCATCCAATATTATGGGCATTTCATCATTTTTGCTATTTTTTAAAGCTTTGAGGGCAAAATACCTTTTCCTACTTAATGTACGGATGTACCGATTTAGATCGACAAAAAGCTGGAACAGGTTAGGTTTGGCCACAGGAGCATAATTTAATCCCTTTTCAAGTAAATTCTTCTCTTCCTCTGTTAATACTCTCTTGGATAGATTAAATATACCTTTCCCTGTTTCTTTGTGCTTTATTTTCTGCGGGGCGTTTTTAATCTGTTTCCGTCTCCCTCCTTCTCTGCATCCTCTACTTCTTTGTTTCTTCCTCTCTTCATGTGATATTTGTTTGTGTGCCACGTGTTGAATCCCCTGCGCTTGTCTAAAAAATTATTATGATTGACCGGTGTGGATTCCTGTTCATCCTCAGTTTCAGAGGGTCTTATGGTTCTATTTTCTGATCTGTAATTTCTATCCTCATCCAACACCTGGTATCTATTTCTGTGTGTGAAATCTACTCTCCGATTTTGCATTTGCATGCGTGGGTTCCTCCCCCTAGTCTCATATTGATTAACCCATTGTCGTGGTGTATTTTGACCTCTATAAGGTTGTCTTTTCTTATACCCTGTATTGGGTGTAGCTTGATAGGAATTATAATTAGATGAATATGCCTTTCTGTAATCACGGGATATACCTTTCTCATAATCTATGACATCCCTTTCCATTTTATGATCCTTTCTGTCCACTAATGATTGTTCAAATTCTAAGAGTTTTTTATTTACTTTAAAATCTCTCTCTTTAAATTCTTCTAATTTTTCATAATCTTTTAGGGACGAATGTACCTTTTCTATTTCTATTTGGAGTTCTTTAACTTTTTGTTCTCTATATCTAATAAGTAGCTGCATAAGATGCCTGGAACAATTGTCCAATGAGGTGTTCCACTCATCAGTAAAGGTCTTATCCTCCTTGAAGGTGGATTCCTTCAGGATTCTGAGACCCCTAGGGATGAGCCCCCCATCTAAATATTTTTGTAACGATACTTGGTCCCACCAGTGCTTGGTTTCAGAGATGCATAGGTTCTCCAATTTATTGAACCAACCATGCATCTCAGCCACCGCCCCGGTGCTTTTTTCCGTATTAACAATATTATTACCCTTTAAATATAAATCTCTCCTCTCAAGTCTATTAGCAATACACATTAGTTGCGTCATATTGGCTAAACAAATTTATACACAAATGTGTCTTTTTCCTATACAATAATTTAAAATTCAAAACCCTTTATTGTATTAATCAAAGATTTTTTGTATATATATATATATATATATAGAAAATATATAAAAAAAATGTATATATATATATAAAATGAAAAATGAAAAAACCACAATAAATCAAAGCTGCCGGGATAACCAATAAAAAGAAAAACAAAAGGAAAAACTCCTGGCGCTATGATTATACAGGTGTGTAAGCAGCTCTCTCAGGGGTAATTGGTATTTCACCCCTGAAGTAGAACAAGAAGATCAAAAAATGAGAAAGCGCTATTCACATCTGATGTGGATTTTATTTTTCATTCATTATCAGTTTTTACTAAAAGCACATTAAATGTATTCAGTGCCGGCCGGCAATACACAAGAAAAATAATAAAATATTACAATAAAATTAATAATATTCTAGACATAACTTTTCATCTGCATATTGTGAGTATGATGACTCTAATTTATACTATATCTAAGTTATAACAATGCACATAATGTATTAGCCCGAGGATCCTCTTCTTATCCTCAGATATTTTGTTACTATTATGCTCAGGCAGATGGTAATCGTGTGTCTTTATAACAATATTAGACAATGCTTATGTCCGTGCGTTCCAAATTAATGGAGTGCGTATATGAAGAATAAATTAGACAGTCCTGTTGTTGATTTATAACGGATATTAATTGCAGTTTATGAAAGAAAGCTGATATGAATATGGTCACTGTACCACAGTGTATAATTGAAAAGTACCGTATTTGAAACCTCTGTTCAGACGCAATGGTAGAGATGCTTCTCCTGGCTGAATGTAGGCCTTTAGTTGGAGTTGAACAGGTGTCCGCTCGTATCCACGGTGTGTTTGCTTTTTCCTCCCGGCCGGTGTGCACCACCCTCGGCCTTATCCGGAGTCCGTGTGCGGTTGATGGAGGGATTTTTCTCACCTCCACAGGAACTGTGTTCAGCTGGCCGGCTGATGAACTCGGTCTGCAGTGTGCTGTGACCGGAGATGCTGACAGACGATGTTCACTTATGCACGTGTGTATGTATATATACAAACTAAGGAATATGTACATGTGGGACTCCTAGGATACATTAAAACTAGAAGACCTAGTATAATATTTATTGAATAAGTATAGACCTAAATAAATAAATAAACAATGGTGGAGAGATATATATTGTTTATGAGATTTTGACAATTGATAGGAATTCTTTATAAATACTAACAAAATCAGTGGAGTTTTTTAAATGAAGAAACAAACGCATTATTATTTTTTCATGCTAACTAAATAATAATAATTAAAATCATTTATTTATATAAATTCAAAAGGAAATAAATGAAAAAATATAAATGCAAAAGAATGTAATTATTATAGCTGTGTAGCAATACATGTGATATTGGCAATACAAAACAGTGTATTCTAAAAATTTGTTTTTATATGTGTCTTTTTAAATATTTGAATTGCATATTATGCTTTTATATATGTATATATAAAGTGCTTCCCAGGTAATATGGAAAGGAATATTTAATGAAATTAAGATAGGACATGTGTCTGGGGAGAAAAGGAATAATCAACTAATTGAATGCACATGGACATACCAATGTAATGGGTATTTAATGAGGAGGAGTTAGGGGAGAAAGTTTATGACACTGAGGAAGCCGCCGATATTCACTAATAGGCGGAGAAACGCGTCTGTCAGCATCTCCGGTCACAGCACACTGCAGACCGAGTTCATCAGCCGGCCAGCTGAACACAGTTCCTGTGGAGGTGAGAAAAATCCCTCCATCAACCGCACACGGACTCCGGATAAGGCCGAGGGTGGTGCACACCGGCCGGGAGGAAAAAGCAAACACACCGTGGATACGAGCGGACACCTGTTCAACTCCAACTAAAGGCCTACATTCAGCCAGGAGAAGCATCTCTACCATTGCGTCTGAACAGAGGTTTCAAATACGGTACTTTTCAATTATACACTGTGGTACAGTGACCATATTCATATCAGCTTTCTTTCATAAACTGCAATTAATATCCGTTATAAATCAACAACAGGACTGTCTAATTTATTCTTCATATACGCACTCCATTAATTTGGAACGCACGGACATAAGCATTGTCTAATATTGTTATAAAGACACACGATTACCATCTGCCTGAGCATAATAGTAACAAAATATCTGAGGATAAGAAGAGGATCCTCGGGCTAATACATTATGTGCATTGTTATAACTTAGATATAGTATAAATTAGAGTCATCATACTCACAATATGCAGATGAAAAGTTATGTCTAGAATATTATTAATTTTATTGTAATATTTTATTATTTTTCTTGTGTATTGCCGGCCGGCACTGAATACATTTAATGTGCTTTTAGTAAAAACTGATAATGAATGAAAAATAAAATCCACATCAGATGTGAATAGCGCTTTCTCATTTTTTGATCTTCTTGTTCTACTTCAGGGGTGAAATACCAATTACCCCTGAGAGAGCTGCTTACACACCTGTATAATCATAGCGCCAGGAGTTTTTCCTTTTGTTTTTCTTTTTATTGGTTATCCCGGCAGCTTTGATTTATTGTGGTTTTTTCATTTTTCATTTTATATATATATATACATTTTTTTATATATTTTCTATATATATATATATATACAAAAAATCTTTGATTAATACAATAAAGGGTTTTGAATTTTAAATTATTGTATAGGAAAAAGACACATTTGTGTATAAATTTGTTTAGCCAATATGACGCAACTAATGTGTATTGCTAATAGACTTGAGAGGAGAGATTTATATTTAAAGGGTAATAATATTGTTAATACGGAAAAAAGCACCGGGGCGGTGGCTGAGATGCATGGTTGGTTCAATAAATTGGAGAACCTATGCATCTCTGAAACCAAGCACTGGTGGGACCAAGTATCGTTACAAAAATATTTAGATGGGGGGCTCATCCCTAGGGGTCTCAGAATCCTGAAGGAATCCACCTTCAAGGAGGATAAGACCTTTACTGATGAGTGGAACACCTCATTGGACAATTGTTCCAGGCATCTTATGCAGCTACTTATTAGATATAGAGAACAAAAAGTTAAAGAACTCCAAATAGAAATAGAAAAGGTACATTCGTCCCTAAAAGATTATGAAAAATTAGAAGAATTTAAAGAGAGAGATTTTAAAGTAAATAAAAAACTCTTAGAATTTGAACAATCATTAGTGGACAGAAAGGATCATAAAATGGAAAGGGATGTCATAGATTATGAGAAAGGTATATCCCGTGATTACAGAAAGGCATATTCATCTAATTATAATTCCTATCAAGCTACACCCAATACAGGGTATAAGAAAAGACAACCTTATAGAGGTCAAAATACACCACGACAATGGGTTAATCAATATGAGACTAGGGGGAGGAACCCACGCATGCAAATGCAAAATCGGAGAGTAGATTTCACACACAGAAATAGATACCAGGTGTTGGATGAGGATAGAAATTACAGATCAGAAAATAGAACCATAAGACCCTCTGAAACTGAGGATGAACAGGAATCCACACCGGTCAATCATAATAATTTTTTAGACAAGCGCAGGGGATTCAACACGTGGCACACAAACAAATATCACATGAAGAGAGGAAGAAACAAAGAAGTAGAGGATGCAGAGGAGGAGGGAGACGGAAACAGATTAAAAACGCCCCGCAGAAAATAAAGCACAAAGAAACAGGGAAAGGTATATTTAATCTATCCAAGAGAGTATTAACAGAGGAAGAGAAGAATTTACTTGAAAAGGGATTAAATTATGCTCCTGTGGCCAAACCTAACCTGTTCCAGCTTTTTGTCGATCTAAATCGGTACATCCGTACATTAAGTAGGAAAAGGTATTTTGCCCTCAAAGCTTTAAAAAATAGCAAAAATGATGAAATGCCCATAATATTGGATGAGGATGATTCTAATGCGTTGGAGATCCTCGAATATCTGGAGCAGGAAGGAGCCACAGAGAGACCCATAATAGAAAGTAAGATTCCAATCTATGATGTAAAGAATCATTTATTTAAAAAGAAAACAGATTTTTACCCTTTAGCTTACAAGGGGCCATATGTGGATAGCTTTTATAAAGCCACACTGGCCAACTTTAGGGACATCTGTGAAAAATCGGAGGAGTGCAAATATTGGGATAACTTGACCCCTGGGGAACGAAAGGCCCTAAAAACATTACAAGGAGACACATCAATCATAATAAAATCTGCAGATAAGGGCGGTGGGGTTGTAATCCTAAACACGGAGGATTACACCTCAGAGTGTTATAGACAGCTACGAGATGGGCATTTCTATCAGAGCATAGATTCAAACCCCACCGTCCTATTCCAAAAACAACTTAATGAATTATTAGACTTTGCATATGAGGAGGGCTCTATATCAAGAGAAACTCAAAACTTTTTATTTTGTGCACACCCCATCACACCCACTTTTTATGTGTTACCTAAAATTCATAAGTCACTTATTAATCCACCGGGTCGACCTATAATTTCGGGGGTGGGATCACTCACTAATAATTTGTCCTTTTTTGTTGATCACTATTTGCAGGGACACGTGGAGGGTCTTAGATCACACATAAAAGACACACAACATTTTTTGAATGTTATTAACACGATTGTGTGGAAAAACAATTATTATTTACTAACTTGTGATGTCGAGGCATTATACTCAAATATACCACACGATAAAGGAATATCTGCGGTTGAGTATTATTTAAAACAAAGTGATCTTGCGGACTCTCTACGTGTCTTTGTTTTAAAAGCAATTAAATTTATTTTATCACATAATTATTTTATGTTTGACACTCATTATTATTTGCAGACACGGGGTGCGGCCATGGGGGCCAGATTCGCTCCGAGTCTCGCAAACCTATACATGGGTAAGTTTGAGGAGGAACATGTGTGGGGTAGTGGACTCGGGGCGGATCTGATCTACTATGGCCGGTATATAGATGATTTGTTTATTATTTGGGGTGGTACATTAGATTCACTACAATTGTTCACAAATAGTTTAAATAACAATGAGTACGGATTAAAATTCACGTTTAATTTTAGTAAAAGCAACATTAGTTTTCTTGATATAGAGCTGACAATTGAGCAGGAAAAACTGGTTACAAAAACATTTAATAAAGAAGTAGATCATAATAAATATCTTAATTACCAAAGTTCCCATAAACAATGTTGGAAGGACAATATCCCCAGGGGTCAATTTGTACGTCTAAGACGCAATTGCACCTCCATTACTACCTATAGAATGCAAGCTACTACACTTATGGAATCATTTTCTAAACAAGGTTACCCTCAAGATTTATTAGAAAAAGCATTTTTAGAAGCCGAAAAAATGCAAAGAGAACAATTACTTGTACCTAAGAACAAGAAAGAAAAAGGTCATGCAATAGGTAATAAGAATGATAGAAGCATGGCATTCATTACACAATATAACAGTTGTGCACACAAAATCAGTCAAGTAATAAGGAAAAATACTTCGTTGTTACTCTTGGATGATGTATTGAAGCCACTTATAAATCCGAAAGGATCCATGATCTTTAGGAAGGCTGACAATCTGCGTAAAAAATTAGTACCCAGCCATTTTGTTAAGGAAAGGACATCTACTTCCAAAATACAGAATACATGGCTCCCCGTACGACCAATAGGATATCATAGGTGCGGCAAAGTTAACTGTCAGTCTTGTGTTAATATACCTAAAAAAAGTGTTAATTATAAATCCCATACAACAGGGGAGATATATCCCATTAAAGATTTCATTAATTGTACCTCTACATTTGTTATATATTTAATTTCCTGTCAATGTGGAAAACAATATGTGGGGCGGACTACAAGAACCCTGCATATAAGATTTATGGAGCATAGGAGGAATATTATCAGAGGAGCCAAACATCCCCTGTCAGATCATGTGATACAGTGTCAAAAGGCAAGATGGGAGAACATGACCATGATAGGTATTGAACACATTAAAACTACAAGTAGAGGGGGTGATCGTTTTAACAGGCTCCGTAGACGTGAGGCCTACTGGATTTTTCTTTTGGACACCATGGTTCCCCTAGGCCTGAATGACACGGTTGAACTAAATGGAGTATAGAGAGGACAAGGAATCTGTCCACTAATAAATGCATACACATGTGTTTATATGTTCACTTATGCACGTGTGTATGTATATATACAAACTAAGGAATATGTACATGTGGGACTCCTAGGATACATTAGAACTAGAAGACCTAGTATAATATTTATTGAATAAGTATAGACCTAAATAAATAAATAAACAATGGTGGAGAGATATATATTGTTTATGAGATTTTGACAATTGATAGGAATTCTTTATAAATACTAACAAAATCAGTGGAGTTTTTTAAATGAAGAAACAAACGCATTATTATTTTTTCATGCTAACTAAATAATAATAATTAAAATCATTTATTTATATAAATTCAAAAGGAAATAAATGAAAAAATATAAATGCAAAAGAATGTAATTATTATAGCTGTGTAGCAATACATGTGATATTGGCAATACAAAACAGTGTATTCTAAAAATTTGTTTTTATATGTGTCTTTTTAAATATTTGAATTGCATATTATGCTTTTATATATGTATATATAAAGTGCTTCCCAGGTAATATGGAAAGGAATATTTAATGAAATTAAGATAGGACATGTGTCTGGGGAGAAAAGGAATAATCAACTAATTGAATGCACATGGACATACCAATGTAATGGGTATTTAATGAGGAGGAGTTAGGGGAGAAAGTTTATGACACTGAGGAAGCCGCCGATATTCACTAATAGGCGGAGAAACGCGTCTGTCAGCATCTCCGGTCACAGCACACTGCAGACCGAGTTCATCAGCCGGCCAGCTGAACACAGTTCCTGTGGAGGTGAGAAAAATCCCTCCATCAACCGCACACGGACTCCGGATAAGGCCGAGGGTGGTGCACACCGGCCGGGAGGAAAAAGCAAACACACCGTGGATACGAGCGGACACCTGTTCAACTCCAACTAAAGGCCTACATTCAGCCAGGAGAAGCATCTCTACCATTGCGTCTGAACAGAGGTTTCAAATACGGTACTTTTCAATTATACACTGTGGTACAGTGACCATATTCATATCAGCTTTCTTTCATAAACTGCAATTAATATCCGTTATAAATCAACAACAGGACTGTCTAATTTATTCTTCATATACGCACTCCATTAATTTGGAACGCACGGACATAAGCATTGTCTAATATTGTTATAAAGACACACGATTACCATCTGCCTGAGCATAATAGTAACAAAATATCTGAGGATAAGAAGAGGATCCTCGGGCTAATACATTATGTGCATTGTTATAACTTAGATATAGTATAAATTAGAGTCATCATACTCACAATATGCAGATGAAAAGTTATGTCTAGAATATTATTAATTTTATTGTAATATTTTATTATTTTTCTTGTGTATTGCCGGCCGGCACTGAATACATTTAATGTGCTTTTAGTAAAAACTGATAATGAATGAAAAATAAAATCCACATCAGATGTGAATAGCGCTTTCTCATTTTTTGATCTCTGACACTGAGGGAGTTGGTGGGGTGGTTTGCGTGAGCTTGGTTACAAGAGGAAGGGATTTACTGGTCAGTGGACTGCTTCCGCTGTCACCCAAAGTTTTTGAACTTGTCACTGACTTATTATGAATGCGCTGCAGGTGACGTATAAGGGAGGATGTTCCGAGGTGGTTAACGTCCTTACCCCTACTTATTACAGCTTGACAAAGGGAACACACGGCTTGACACCTGTTGTCCGCATTTCTGGTGAAATACCTCCACACCGAAGAGCTGATTTTTTTGGTATTTTCACCTGGCATGTCAACGGCCATATTCCTCCCACGGACAACAGGTGTCTCCCCGGGTGCCTGACTTAAACAAACCACCTCACCATCAGAATCCTCCTGGTCAATTTCCTCCCCAGCGCCAGCAACACCCATATCCTCCTCATCCTGGTGTACTTCAACACTGACATCTTCAATCTGACTATCAGGAACTGGACTGCGGGTGCTCCTTCCAGCACTTGCAGGGGGCGTGCAAATGGTGGAAGGCGCATGCTCTTCACGTCCAGTGTTGGGAAGGTCAGGCATCGCAACCGACACAATTGGACTCTCCTTGTGGATTTGGGATTTCGAAGAATGCACAGTTCTTTGCTGTGCTGCTTTTGCCAGCTTGAGTCTTTTCATTTTTCTAGCGAGAGGCTGAGTGCTTCCATCCTCATGTGAAGCTGAACCACTAGCCATGAACATAGGCCAGGGCCTCAGCCGTTCCTTGCCACTCCGTGTGGTAAATGGCATATTGGCAAGTTTACGCTTCTCCTCCGACAATTTTATTTTAGGTTTTGGAGTCCTTTTTTTACTGATATTTGGTGTTTTGGATTTGACATGCTCTGTACTATGACATTGGGCATCGGCCTTGGCAGACGACGTTGCTGGCATTTCATCGTCTCGGCCATGACTAGTGGCAGCAGCTTCAGCACGAGGTGGAAGTGGATCTTGATCTTTCCCTAATTTTGGAACCTCAACATTTTTGTTCTCCATATTTTAATAGGCACAACTAAAAGGCACCTCAGGTAAACAATGGAGATGGATGGATTGGATACTAGTATACAATTATGGACGGGCTGCCGAGTGCCGACACAGAGGTAGCCACAGCCGTGAACTACCGCACTGTACTGTGTCTGCTGCTAATATATAGACTGGTTGATAAAGAGATAGTATACTCGTAACTAGTATGTATGTATAAAGAAAGAAAAAAAAACCACGGTTAGGTGGTATATACAATTATGGACGGGCTGCCGAGTGCCGACACAGAGGTAGCCACAGCCGTGAACTACCGCACTGTACTGTGTCTGCTGCTAATATAGACTGGTTGATAAAGAGATAGTATACTCGTAACTAGTATGTATGTATAAAGAAAGAAAAAAAAACCACGGTTAGGTGGTATATACAATTATGGACGGGCTGCCGAGTGCCGACACAGAGGTAGCCACAGCCGTGAACTACCGCACTGTACTGTGTCTGCTGCTAATATATAGACTGGTTGATAAAGAGATAGTATACTCGTAACTAGTATGTATGTATAAAGAAAGAAAAAAAAACCACGGTTAGGTGGTATATACAATTATGGACGGGCTGCCGAGTGCCGACACAGAGGTAGCCACAGCCGTGAACTACCGCACTGTACTGTGTCTGCTGCTAATATATAGACTGGTTGATAAAGAGATAGTATACTCGTAACTAGTATGTATGTATAAAGAAAGAAAAAAAAACCACGGTTAGGTGGTATATACAATTATGGACGGGCTGCCGAGTGCCGACACAGAGGTAGCCACAGCCGTGAACTACCGCACTGTACTGTGTCTGCTGCTAATATAGACTGGTTGATAAAGAGATAGTATACTCGTAACTAGTATGTATGTATAAAGAAAGAAAAAAAAACCACGGTTAGGTGGTATATACAATTATGGACGGGCTGCCGAGTGCCGACACAGAGGTAGCCACAGCCGTGAACTACCGCACTGTACTGTGTCTGCTGCTAATATATAGACTGGTTGATAAAGAGATAGTATACTCGTAACTAGTATGTATGTATAAAGAAAGAAAAAAAAACCACGGTTAGGTGGTATATACAATTATGGACGGGCTGCCGAGTGCCGACACAGAGGTAGCCACAGCCGTGAACTACCGCACTGTACTGTGTCTGCTGCTAATATCTAGACTGGTTGATAAAGAGATAGTATACTCGTAACTAGTATGTATGTATAAAGAAAGAAAAAAAAACCACGGTTAGGTGGTATATACAATTATGGACGGGCTGCCGAGTGCCGACACAGAGGTAGCCACAGCCGTGAACTACCGCACTGTACTGTGTCTGCTGCTAATATAGACTGGTTGATAAAGAGATAGTATACTACTAATATTATATACTGGTGGTCAGGTCACTGGTCACTAGTCACACTGGCAGTGGCACTCCTGCAGCAAAAGTGTGCACTGTTTAATTTTAATATAATATTATGTACTCCTGGCTCCTGCTATAACCTATAACTGGCACTGCAGTAGTGCTCCCCAGTCTCCCCCACAATTATAAGCTGTGTGAGCTGAGCAGTCAGACAGATATATAATATATATAGATGATGCAGCACACTGGCCTGAGCCTGAGCAGTGCACACAGATATGGTATGTGACTGACTGAGTCACTGTGTGTATCGCTTTTTTCAGGCAGAGAACGGATATATTAAATAAACTGCACTGTGTGTCTGGTGGACACTCACTATATAATATATTATGTACTCCTGGCTCCTGCTATAACCTATAACTGGCACTGCAGTAGTGCTCCCCAGTCTCCCCCACAATTATAAGCTGTGTGAGCTGAGCAGTCAGACAGATATATATAATATTATATATAGATAATAGATGATGCAGCACACTGGCCTGAGCCTGAGCAGTGCACACAGATATGGTATGTGACTGAGTCACTGTGTGCTGTGTATCGCTTTTTTCAGGCAGAGAACGGATTATATTATGTACTCCTGGCTCCTGCTATAACCTATAACTGGCACTGCAGTAGTGCTCCCCAGTCTCCCCCACAATTATAAGCTGTGTGAGCTGAGCAGTCAGACAGATATATATAATATTATATATAGATAATAGATGATGCAGCACACTGGCCTGAGCCTGAGCAGTGCACACAGATATGGTATGTGACTGAGTCACTGTGTGCTGTGTATCGCTTTTTTCAGGCAGAGAACGGATTATAAATAAAAGTGGTGGTCACTGGTCACTATCAGCAAAACTCTGCACTGTACACTACTGAGTACTCCTAATGCTCCCCAAAATTAGTAAATCAAGTGTCTCTCTAATCTATTCTAATTCTAAACGGAGAGGACGCCAGCCACGTCCTCTCCCTATCAATCTCAATGCACGTGTGAAAATGGCGGCGACGCGCGGCTCCTTATATAGAATCCGAGTCTCGCGATAGAATCCGAGCCTCGCGAGAATCCGACAGCGTCATGATGACGTTCGGGCGCGCTCGGGTTAACCGAGCAAGGCGGGAAGATCCGAGTCGCTCGGACCCGTGAAAAAAAACATGAAGTTCGTGCGGGTTCGGATTCAGAGAAACCGAACCCGCTCATCTCTAGTTAACAGCCCAGCTCACAGCACAACAGATCAGCCTGCAAAAAGCAAATGCAGGACTCACTAAGTTGCAACTCAGGGCGGGAAATCCCAGATGAACTCAGGGCGGGAAATCCCAGATGGAATGTCTCCCTGGGAATAAAAGGTTATAAAAGGCTGTCATGCAGCAGCAGCATGGTCTTTTGCAGCCTGGTGTCTTTGCAGTAGGGATGGACATCGAAAGCAAACCATCATATGATGGCAATGTTCCACCATTGAAACTTTCGATGCAATGGTTACTAACCATCACATCAAAAGTATTCGATGGTGAAAACTAGTTATATGACTAGTTCATGCGCAAAAGCCTGCATTTTCGTTTGCAATGTGGGAATTGGGATCGGGGGCAGGACCAGACTCTGAGCAACATATTACTTTATCACTGGACATTGTGTGTATAATATACATATATAATATACACACACAATGCCCAATGATGAAGTAACATTGCCCCCTCAGTGCCAAATATACAATGCCCCCACAGTGCCAGAGATACATTGCCCCCACAGTGCCAGAGATACATTGCCCCCACAGTGCCAGAGATACATTGCCCCCACAGTGCCAGATATGCAATGCCCCCACAGTGCCAGATATACAATGCCCCCACAGTGCCAGATATGCAATGCCCCCACAGTGCCAGATATGCAATGCCCCCACAGTGCCAGATATGCAATGCCCCCACAGTGCCAGATATGCAATGCCCCCACAGTGCCAGATATACAATGCCCCCACAGTGCCAGATATACAATTCCCCCACAGTGCCAGATATACATTGCCCCCACAGTGCCAGATATACAATGCCCCCACAGTGCCAGATATGCAATGCCCCCACAGTGCCAGATATGCAATGCCCCCACAGTGCCAGAGATACATTGCCCCCACAGTGCCAGATATGCAATGCCCCCACAGTGCCAGATATGCAATGCCCCCACAGTGCCAGATATACAATGCCCCCACAGTGCCAGATATGCAATGCCCCCACAGTGCCAGATATGCAATGCCCCCACAGTGCCAGATATACAATGCCCCCACAGTGCCAGATATACAATGCCCCCACAGTGCCAGATATACAATGCCCCCACAGTGCCAGATATACATTGCCCCCACTGTGCCAGATATACAATGCCCCCACAGTGCCAGATATACATTGCCCCCACTGTGCCAGATATACAATGCCCCCACAGTGCCAGATATACAATTCCCCCACAGTGCCAGATATACATTGCCCCCACTGTGCCAGATATACATTGCCCCCACTGTGCCAGATATACAATGCCCCCACAGTACCAGATATACAATTCCCCCACAGTGCCAGATATACATTGCCCCCACTGTGCCAGATATACATTGCCCCCACTGTGCCAGATATACAATGCCCCCACAGTGCCAGATATACATTGCCCCCACTGTGCCAGATATACAATGCCCCCACAGTGCCAGATATACAATTCCCCCACAGTGCCAGATATACAATTCCCCCACTGTGTCAGATATACAATGCCCCCCTGTGGCAGATATACATTGTCCCACTGTGCGCTCATTGCCCCCCACCCCTTACCGCTGGCTCTGTTTCTTCTATGTGAGGGGAGGAGAGCGTAGCATAGCGTCTCTCTTGCCTCTCAATTCTCTTTGATGCCCGGTATCACTCTCCAACGGCGGCGGGGTCAATCTGAAATGATGCGCCGGTTCGTTAGCCAATCAGAGCTCGCGGACCGCCAGCCAATCAGGAGCCACGGCTGCCGGTCCATGAGCTCTGATTGGCTAGTAAACCGGTGCCTTATTCAGATTGACCGCGCCGCCGCCGATGGAGAGTGAGACTGGGCATCCAAGAGAATTGAGGGGCAGGAGAGGCACTGCGCTGCGCTCTCCTCCCCTCACACAGAACGAAGCCAGCGGAATGCAGTATTGTGGACGACCCGGCGGTACGGCGTACCGACTGGGAATTTCTTACAATAATGTGGATGGCAACTTGCTCAGTGCACGGTTTGCCTTGCTGTCTCACATGGGACCAATTCAGATGATTATGGTGTGGAGTTTGTATGTTCTTTCCATGGTTTTTGTGTTTTCTCTTGGTTTTTCCAACAGTCCAAAACATACTCAAGCAAGGACTTTGTCCATAGCCCTCCTAAATTATTCCCCCTGATCAATGGTGGTGTATAGCTGGAGTGATATAAAGATCAGTGAGGTCACTCTGTCTCCTCTGAATCCTCCTGAGCTCCGAGTGTCTGTGGCTTCTGCTGCTGCAGGGTAAGGTCTGGGATCTGATTGGATCTCTGAGTCAGTGAGAGCCAATCAGAGCTTGCAGTGGGCCCTGTTGCCTAGCAGCAACCTAGAGAGGGTAGGGGGTGAGGGGACTGCCTGAGCAGGCTCATGTCTGAAACAGACAGCCTCCAACGGACTTAGGAAGTTTCCCTGATAGACACAGCAGCAAGGGGAGGCATAGCTATTTGGAATTAGAAAAAAACAAGCCACCATCGGAAGACCATCAAATGACTATCATTCGATGGTGAAAAACATCGGGAGGGCACCATTAAATGCTAAAAACACTACCATCGAAACGAAAACATCGATGGTTCGGAAACATCGACCATCGATGTCCATCCCTACTTTGCAGCCCAGAAGCCTGGAGTGTTGGCTAACAGAAGCACGTGTGTTAGCTAGGAGAGAAGTGTGGTGTGTGAGCAGAAAAGATGTAGCCCCAGTGAGGGCTCCCCACATGTTTAGGTGGGGAGAGATGCCAGCCACAGCAAGGCACCTGACAGAGGGAGATACCGCAGTGTGAGAGCAGCAGTACTCAGAATCCAGTGAAAGGGTGATGCAGTGAGAAGAATGTGCCGCAAGTGTGAGTCTCGAGAAAGGAGGTGTCTGGGGAGTGGTCGGAAGCCACGCGGCATGATTAGAAGCCCCCCATGGACAAGAGTCCTCGCTATGACAGAGAGAGAGATGGTAACCTGGTATGTGTAGCACTACTGGTCACAGAATGCCCTGGTACGTAATGCTGTTCGCCATGTTCATGCCGCTGCAATTAAGTGATGCGCTGGAGGAGGTGCCCTGATATGTGATCTAATGTAACCGTAATGCTTTGTGCTGGAGGAGGTGCGTTAAGAAGTTATTCCTGCTATATCCCTGCTTTGATGTTAAAATAAACCGTTATTCTGTTTATGAGATGGCCTGGCGCCCAATTCTTTCTGCGCTGCACCGACACCTGTAGTCCACTCCCACAATGCAACTGTAATTAAACTCCTGATTATTCAGGGGACCCTCTGGTATCTGTGCCTGAACCCATGACAAGCCGGAGCAGAGTAAGTGTGATGCACTATACACAGTGACTGCAGTTTTTGCATACCTAGTACCAGTGGGGTTTTACAATTGGCGCCCAACGTGGGGCTCTAAGGGCAATATTTGTGGAGGTGAAACTTATGTCACAGGACATCGGGACTATGCAGTGCACCCGGTCGGAGCAACACCCTTGAGGGCACTGTGTTTGGCTATTTCTGAGTGTCCGAAAGAGCCAAGGATCGCAAGGTAAATATAGTCCCCTATATCTATTTTCCTAAAGTTGGAGAAACTTGTTTATTGGGAGGGGCCCATGAGAGCCACCTGTCTCTTTTGACCCAGGCAGGGGGAGACAAGGGCAGGCACGGGCAGGTTCTCAGTGTTTGGCACAATTGCCACAAGATGTCTGGAACATTTTACTATCACCTATGACTGAGGAATGTAATCCATTGGAAAACAGCAACAGGATTTGTGATTTGTATGTAATGTAATGTTTGACATGCCATGTTTTCCTGCGTTTGTAATTGTTGTTTTTTGTCACATATACTGACATTTTGTTTATTTTGTGTTATTTTGTTGAAAGCTCTTATATTGCGGGAGGACACGCAAGATTTCAGCAGGGGTGTATGTAATACCCTGGAACTGCAAGGGCCTGCAAGCATAAATCAACTGTGGCACTACAGGTGCCAGCATGACTAATAAAAGTAAAAAGGTTGTTGGAGCTGTATAGAACTGAGCCAGCAGCTTGCAGCACAGAAGGGGTTAACAGCCCAGCTCACAGCACAACAGATCAGCATGCAAAAAGCAAATGCAGGACTCACTAAGTTGCAACTCAGGGCGGGAAATCCCAGATGAACTCAGGGCGGGAAATCCCAGATGGAATGTCTCCCTGGGAATAAAAGGTTATAAAAGGCTGTCATGCAGCAGCAGCATGGTCTTTTGCAGCCTGGTGTCTTTGCAGCCCAGAAGCCTGGAGTGTTGGCTAACAGAAGCACGTGTGTTAGCTAGGAGAGAAGTGTGGTGTGTGAGCAGAAAAGATGTAGCCCCAGTGAGGGCTCCCCACATGTTTAGGTGGGGAGAGATGCCAGCCACAGCAAGGCACCTGACAGAGGGAGATACCGCAGTGTGAGAGCAGCAGTACTCAGAATCCACTGAAAGGGTGATGCAGTGAGAAGAATGTGCCGCAAGTGTGAGTCTCGAGAAAGGAGGTGTCTGGGGAGTGGTCGGAAGCCACGCGGCATGATTAGAAGCCCCCCATGGACAAGAGTCCTCGCTATGACAGAGAGACGGTAACCTGGTATGTGTAGCACTACTGGTCACAGAATGCCCTGGTACGTAATGCTGTTCGCCATGTTCATGCCACTGCAATTAAGTGATGCGCTGGAGGAGGTGCCCTGATATGTGATCTAATGTAACCGTAATGCTTTGTGCTGGAGGAGGTGCGTAAAGAAGTTACCCCTGCTATATCCCTGCTTTGATGTTAAAATAAACCGTTATTCTGTTTATGAGATGGCCTGGCGCCCAATTCTTTCTGCGCTGCACCGACACCTGTAGTCCACTCCCGCAATGCAACTGTAATTAAACTCCTGATTATTCAGGGGACCCTCTGGTATCTGTGCCTGAACCCATGACAAGCCGCAGCAGAGTAAGTGTGATGCACTATACACAGTGACTGCAGTTTTTGCATACCTAGTACCAGTGGGGTTTTACACTTTGATCTAACAATTTAAATCAAATATGTTACTGACTTTGCTGCATGTGTATGGGTTATTTTACTCACATCCTCCCCCACCGGAACACTAGTGATGAGCGGGTTCGGATCCTCGGGATCCGAACCCGCCCGAACTTCACCTTTTTTTTCACGGGTCCGAGCGACTCGGATCCTCCCGCCTTGCTCGGTTAACCCGAGCGTGCCCGAACGTCATCATCCCGCTGTCGGATTCTCGCGAGATTCGGATTCTATATAAGGAGCCGCGCGTCGCCGCCATTTTCACACGTGCATTGAGATTGATAGGGAGAGGACGTGGCTGGCGTCCTCTCCGTTATAGTAGAAAAGACTGAGTGACTTAGTTATAATTGTGGGGAGGATTGGGGACGGGGAGCAGCTGTTAGGGAGTACAGTGCAGGGTTTTGATTATACCACCAGTGAGTTTAATCCGTTGTTTCTCTGCCTGAAAAAAAAACGCTCCACCATATCTGTGCTCACTCAGTGTGCTGCACTGCTGCATATATCTGTGCTGAGTACACTGCTCACACTGCCTAATTGTGGGGACTGGGGAGCAGTTATAGCAGGAGTACAGTGCACAGTTTTGCTGACAGTGACCACCAGTCCAGTATACGTTTGTCTGCCTGAAAAACACTCCTGTGGTGGCTTTTTTTTTCTTCATACTGGTTTAGCAGTCTGCTGACAGTGTCCACCAGGTCCGTTATTATTATACAGTATTATATATATATATATATATATAGCAGTACGGTAGGCCACGGCTGTACCTACCTCTGTGTCGTCAGTGCACTCGTCGTCCATAAGTAATATAATACTATACTATCCATCCATCTACATTGTATACCTGTGGTGGGTTTTTTTTTCTTCATACTAGTTTAGCAGTCTGCTGACAGTGTCCACCAGGTCCGTTATTATTATTATACAGTATATTTTATATATATATATATATATATATATATATAGCAGTACGGTAGGCCACGGCTGTACCTACCTCTGTGTCGTCAGTGCACTCGTCGTCCATAAGTAATATAATACTATACTATCCATCCATCTACATTGTATACCTGTGGTGTGTTTTTTTTTCTTCATACTAGTTTAGCAGTCTGCTGACAGTGTCCACCAGGTCCGTTATTATTATACAGTATATTATATATATATATATATATATAGCAGTACGGTAGGCCACGGCTGTACCTACCTCTGTGTCGTCAGTGCACTCGTCGTCCATAAGTAATATAATACTATACTATAGTATCCATCCATCTACATTGTATACCTGTGGTGGCTTTTTTTTTCTTCATACTAGTTTAGCAGTCTGCTGACAGTGTCCAACAGGTCCGTTATTATTATACAGTATTTCTCTATCGTCCTAGTGGATGCTGGGGTTCCTGAAAGGACCATGGGGAATAGCGGCTCCGCAGGAGACAGGGACAGGGCACAAAAAGTAAAGCTTTAGGATCAGGTGGTGTGCACTGGCTCCTCCCCCTATGACCCTCCTCCAAGCCAGTTAGATTTTGTGCCCGGCCGAGAAGGGTGCAATCTAGGTGGCTCTCCTAAAGAGCTGCTTAGGAAAGTTTAGCTTAGGTTTTTTATTTTACAGTGAGTCCTGCTGGCAACAGGATCACTGCAACGAGGGACTTAGGGGAGAAGAAGTGAACTCACCTGCGTGCAGGATGGATTGGCTTCTTGGCTACTGGACATCAGCTCCAGAGGGACGATCACAGGTACAGCCTGGATGGTCACCGGAGCCTTGCCGCCGGCCCCCTTGCAGATGCTGAAGTAAGAAGAGGTCCAGAATCGGCGGCAGAAGACTCCTCAGTCTTCTAAAGGTAGCGCACAGCACTGCAGCTGTGCGCCATTTTCCTCTCAGCACACTTCACACGGCAGTCACTGAGGGTGCAGGGCGCTGGGAGGGGGGCGCCCTGGGAGGCAAATGAATACCTATTTTGGCTAAAAATACCTCACATATAGCCTCCGGAGGCTATATGGAGATATTTAACCCCTGCCAGAATCCGTTAAGAGCGGGAGACGAGGCCGCCGAAAAAGGGGCGGGGCCTATCTCCTCAGCACACAGCGCCATTTTCCCTCACAGAAAGGCTGGAGGGAAGGCTCCCAGGCTCTCCCCTGCACTGCACTACAGAAACAGGGTTAAAACAGAGAGGGGGGGCACTAATTTGGCGATATGCTTATATATATATTAAGATGCTATAAGGGAAAACACTTATATAAGGTTGTCCCTATATAATTATAGCGTTTTTGGTGTGTGCTGGCAAACTCTCCCTCTGTCTCTCCAAAGGGCTAGTGGGTCCTGTCCTCTATCAGAGCATTCCCTGTGTGTGTGCTGTGTGTCGGTACGTGTGTGTCGACAGGTAGGAGGACGATGTTGGTGAGGAGGCGGAGCAATTGCCTGTAATGGTGATGTCACTCTCTAGGGAGTCGACACCGGAATGGATGGCTTATTTAGGAAATTACGTGATAACGTCAACACGCTGCAAGGTCGGTTGACGACATGAGACGGCCGACAAACAATTAGTACGGTCCAGACGTCTCAAAAACACCGTCAAGGTTTTTAAAACGCCCGTTTACTTTAGTCGGTCGACACAGACACAGACAGGGACACTGAATCCAGTGTCGACGGTGAATAAACAAACGTATTCCTTATTAGGGCCACACGTTAAAGGCAATGAAGGAGGTGTTACGTATTTCTGATACTACAAGTACCACAAAAGAGGGTATTATGTGGGATGTGAAAAAACTACCATAGTTTTTCCTGAATCAGATAAATTAAATAAAGTGTGTGATGATGCGTGGGTTCCCCCCGATAGAAAATTATGGGCGGTATACCCTTTCCCGCCAGAAGTTAGGGCGCGTTGGGAAACACCCCTTAAGGTGGATAAGGCGCTCACACGCTTATCAAAACAAGTGGCGGTACCGTCTATAGATAGGGCCGTCCTCAAGGACCAGCTGACAAGGCTGGAAAATATAATAAAAAGTATATACACACATACTGGTGTTATACTGCGGCCAGCGATCGCCTCAGCCTGGATGTGCAGAGCTAGGGTGGCTTGGTCGGATTCCCTGACTAAAAATATTGATACCCTTGACAGGGACAGTATTTTATTGACTATAGAGCATTTCAATATATGCGAGATGCACAGAGGGATATTTGCACTCTGGCATCATGAATAAACGCGATGTCCATAACTGCCAGAAGATGTTATGGACACGACAGTGGTCAGGTGATGCAGATTCCAAACGGCACAGTATGGCCGTATAAAGGAAGAGGACTTGTTTGGGGTCGGTCCATCGGACCTGGTGGTCACGGCAACTGCTGGAAAATCCACCGTTTTTTACCCTAAGTCACATCTCTGCAGAAAAAGACACCGTCTTTTCAGCCTCAGTCCTCTCGTCCCTATAAGATCATATCTGCCCAGGGATAGAGGAAAGGGAAGAAGCCTGCAACAGGCAGCCTATTCCCAGGAACAGAAGCGTTCCACCGCGTCTGACAAGTTCTCAGCATGGCGCTGAGACCGTACAGGACCCCTGGATCCTACAAGTAGTATCCCGGGGGTACAGATGGGAATGTCGAGACGTTTCCCCTTCGCAGGCTCCTGAAGTCTGCTTTACCAAGTCTCCCTCCGACAAGGAGGTAGTATGGGAAAAAATTCACAAGCTGTGTTCCCAGCAGGTGACAATTAAATTACCCCTCCTACTACAGAAAAGGGGTATTATTCCACACTATATTGTGGTACTGAAGCCAGAAGGCTAGGTGAGACTTATTCTAAAAAAAAATTTTTTTTTGAACACTTACAAAGGTTCAAATTAAGATGAAGTCACTCAGAGCAGTGATAACGAACCAGGAAGAAGGGGACTATATAGTGTCCCGGGACATCAGGGATGCTTACCTCTATGTCCCAAATTTGCCCTTCTCACTAAGGGTACCTCAGGTTCGTGGTGCAGAACTGTCACTATCAGTTTCAGACGCTGCCGTTTGGATTGTCCACGGCACCCCGGGGTCTTTACCAAGGTAATGGCCGAATTGATGATTCTTCTTCGAAGAAAAGGCGTCTTAATTATCCCTTACTTGGACGATCTCCTGATAGGGGCATAGTCCAGGGAACAGTTGGAGGTCGGAGTAGCACTATCTTGGATACTGCTACAATCAGCACGGGTGGATTCTAAATATTCCAAAATCGCAGCTGATCCCGACGACACGTCTGCTGTGCCTAGGGATGATTCTGGACACAGTCCAGAAAAAGGTGTTTCTCCCGGAAGAGAAAGCCAGGGAGTTATCCGAGCAAGTCAGGAACCTCCTAAAAACAGTGCATCATTGCACAAGGGTCCTGGTAAAAATGGTGGCTTCCTACGAAGCAATTCCATTCGGCAGATTTCACGTAAGAACTTTTCAGTGGGATCTGCTGGACAAATGGTCCGGATCGCATCTTCAGATGCATCAGCGGATAACCCAATATCCAAGGACAAGGGTGTCTCTCCTGTGGTGGTTATAGAGTGCTCATCTTCTAGAGGGCCGCAGATTCGGCATTCAGGATTGGATGCTGGTAACCACGGAGCCCAGCCTGAGAGGCTGGGGAGCAGTCACACAAGGGAAAAATTTCCAGGGAGTGTGATCAAGTATGGAGACTTTTCTCCACATAAATATACTGGAGCTAAGGGTAAATTTATAATGCTCTAAGCTTAGCAAGACCTCTGCTTCAAGGTCAGCCGGTATTGATCCAGTGGGAAAAACATCACGGCAGTCGCCCACGTAAACAGACAGGGCGACACAAGAAGCAGGAGGGCAATGGCAGAAACTGCAAGGACTTTTCGCTGGGCGGAAAATCATGTGATAACACTGTCAGCAGTTTTTCATCCCGGGAATGGAAACTGGGAAGCAGACTTCCTCAGCACGACCTCCACCCGGGAGAGTGGAAACTTCATTGAGAAGTTTTTTCCACATGATTGTAAACCGTTGGGAAATACCAAAGGTGGACATGATGGCGTCCCGTCTGAACAAAAAACGGGACAGGTATTGCGCCAGGTCAAGGGACCCTCAGGCAATAGATGTGGACGTTCTGGTAACACCGTGGGTGTACCAGTCGGTGTATGTGTTCCCTCCTCTGCTTCTCATACCTAAGGTGCTGAGAATTATAAGACGTAGAGGAGTAAGAACTATACTCATGGCTCCGGATTGGCCAAGAAGGACTTGGTACCCGGAACTTCAAGAGATGCTTACAGAGGTCTTATGGCCTCTGCCGCTAAGAAGGGACTTGCTTCAGCAAGTACCATGTCTGTTCCAAGACTTACCGCAGCTGCGTTTGTCGGCATGGCGATGGAAAGCCGGATCCTAAGGGAAAAAAGGCATTCCGGAAGAGGTCATTCCTACCCTGGTCAAAGCCAGAAAGGAGGTGACCGCACAACATTATCACCACGTGTGGCGAAAATTTGTTGCGTGGTGTGAGGCCAGGAAGGCCCCACAAAGAAATTTCAACTCGGTCGTTTCCTGCATTTCCTGCAAACAGGAGTGTCTATGGGCCTCAAATTGGGGTCCATTAAGGTTCAAATTCGGCCCTGTAAATTTTCTTCCAGAAAGAATTGGCTCCAGTTCCTGAAGTCCAGAAGTTTGTCAAGGGAGTATTGCATATACAAACCCCTTTTTTTGTGCCTCCAGTGGCACTGTGGGATCTCAACGTAGTTCTGGGATTTCTCAAATCATATTGGTTTAAAACCAGTCAAATATGTGGATTTGCAGCATCTCACATAAAAAGTGACCATGCTCTTGGCCCTGGCCTGGACCAGGCGAGTGTCAAATTGGTGGTTTTTTCTCAAAAAAGCCCATATCTGTTTGTCCATTCGGACAGGGCAGAGCTGCGGACTCGTCCCCAGTTCTCTCCCTAAGGTGGTGTCAGTGTTTCACCTGAACCAGCTTATTGTGGTGCCTTGCACCTACTAGGGACTTGGAGGACTCCAAGTTGCTAGAAGTTGTCAGGGCCCTGAAAATATATTCCAGGACAGCTGGAGTCAGAAAATCTGACTCGCTGTTTATACTGTATGCACCCAACAAGTTGGGTGCGCCTGCTTCTAAGCAGTCGATTGCTCGTTGGATTTGTAACACAATTCAACTTGCACATTCTGAGGCAGGCCTGCCACAGTCTAAATCGGTTAAGGCCCATTCCACAAGGAAGGTGGGCTCATCTTGGGCGGCTGCCCGAGAGGTCTCGGCATTACAACTCTGCCGAGCAGCTACGTGGTCAGGGGAGAACACGTTTGTAAAATTCTACAAATTTGATATCCTGGCAAAAGAGGACCTGGAGTTCTCTCATTCGGTGCTGCAGAGTCATCCGCACTCTCCCGCCCGTTTGGGAGCTTTGGTATAATCCCCATGGTCCTTTCAGGAACCCCAGCATCCACTAGGACGATAGAGAAAATAAGAATTTACTTACCGATAATTCTATTTCTCGGAGTCCGTAGTGGATGCTGGGCGCCCATCCCAAGTGCGGATTATCTGCAATACTTGTACATAGTTACAAAAATCGGGTTATTATTGTTGTGAGCCATCTTTTCAGAGGCTCCGCTGTTATCATACTGTTAACTGGGTTTAGATCACAAGTTGTACGGTGTGATTGGTGTGGCTGGTATGAGTCTTACCCGGGATTCAAAATTCCTCCCTTATTGTGTACGCTCGTCCGGGCACAGTACCTAACTGGCTTGGAGGAGGGTCATAGGGGGAGGAGCCAGTGCACACCACCTGATCCTAAAGCTTTACTTTTTGTGCCCTGTCCCTGTCTCCTGCGGAGCCGCTATTCCCCATGGTCCTTTCAGGAACCCCAGCATCCACTACGGACTCCGAGAAATAGAATTATCGGTAAGTAAATTCTTATTATTATATATATATATATATATATAGCAGTACGGTAGGCCACGGCTGTACCTACCTCTGTGTCGTCAGTGCACTCGTCATCCATAAGTAATATAATACTATACTATCCATCCATCTACATTGTATACCTGTGGTGGTTTTTTTTCTTCTTCATACTAGTTTAGCAGTCTGCTGACAGTGTCCACCAGGTCCGTTATTATTATTATACAGTATATTATATATATATATTTATATATATATATATAGCAGTACGGTAGGCCACGGCTGTTCCTACCTCTGTGTCGTCAGTGCACTCGTCGTCCATAAGTAATATAATACTATACTATCCATCCATCTACATTGTATACCTGTGGTGGTTTTTTTTTCTTCATACTAGTTTAGCAGTCTGCTGACAGTGTCCACCAGGTCCGTTATTATTATACAGTATATTATATATATATATATATATATATATATATATAGCAGTACGGTAGGCCACGGCTGTACCTACCTCTGTGTCGTCAGTGCACTCGTCGTCCATAAGTAATATAATACTATACTATAGTATCCATCCATCTACATTATATACCTGTGGTGGCTTTTTTTTTCTTCATACTAGTTTAGCAGTCTGCTGACAATGTCCACCAGGTCCGTTATTATTATACAGTATATTATATATATATATATATAGCAGTACGGTAGGCCACGGCTGTACCTACCTCTGTGTCGTCAGTGCACTCGTCGTCCATAAGTAATATAATACTATACTATCCATCCATCTACATTGTATACCTGTGGTGGTTTTTTTTTTCTTCATACTAGTTTAGCAGTCTGCTGACAGTGTCCACCAGGTCCGTTATTATTATTATACAGTATATTATATATATATATATATATATATATATATATATATATATATATAGCAGTACGGTAGGCCACGGATGTACCTACCTCTGTGTCGTCAGTGCACTCGTCGTCCATAAGTAATATAATACTATACTATCCATCCATCTACATTTTATACCTGTGGTGGTTTTTTTTTCTTCATACTAGTTTAGCAGTCTGCTGACAGTGTCCACCAGGTCCGTTATTATTATTATACAGTATATTATATATATATATATATATATATATATATAGCAGTACGGTAGGCCATGGCTGTACCTACCTCTGTGTCGTCAGTGCACTCGTCGTCCATAAGTAATATAATACTATACTATCCATCCATCTACATTGTATACCTGTGGTGTTTTTTTTTTTTCTTCATACTAGTTTAGCAGTCTGCTGACAGTGTCCACCAGGTCCGTTATTATTATTATACAGTATATTATATATATATATATATATATAGCAGTACGGTAGGCCATGGCTGTACCTACCTCTGTGTCGTCAGTGCACTCGCCGTCCATAAGTAATATAATACTATACTATCCATCCATCTATATTGTATACCTGTGGTGGTTTTTTTTTCTTCATACTAGTTTAGCAGTCTGCTGACAGTGTCCACCAGGTCCGTTATTATTATTATACAGTATATTATATATATATATATATATATAGCAGTACGGTAGGCCATGGCTGTACCTACCTCTGTGTCGTCAGTGCACTCGTCGTCCATAAGTAATATAATACTATACTATAGTATCCATCCATCTACATTGTATACCTGTGGTGGCTTATTTTTTCTTCATACTAGTTTAGCAGTCTGCTGACAGTGTCTACCAGGTCCGTTATTATTATTATACAGTATATTATATATATATATATAGCAGTACGGTAGGCCACGGCTGTACCTACCTCTGTGTCGTCAGTGCACTCGTCGTCCATAAGTAATATAATACTATACTATCCATCCATCTACATTGTATACCTGTGGTGGGTTTTTTTTTCTTCATACTAGTTTAGCAGTCTGCTGACAGTGTCCACCAGGTCCGTTATTATTATTATACAGTATATTATATATATATATATATATATATATATATATATATATATATAGCAGTACGGTAGGCCATGGCTGTACCTACCTCTGTGTCGTCAGTGCACTCGCCGTCCATAAGTAATATAATACTATGCTATCCATCCATCTACAATGTATACCTGTGGTGGTTTTTTTTTCTTCATACTAGTTTAGCAGTCTGCTGACAGTGTCCACCAGGTCCGTTATTATTATTATACAGTATATTATATATATATATATATATATATATAGCAGTACGGTAGGCCATGGCTGTACCTACCTCTGTGTCGTCAGTGCACTCGTCGTCCATAAGTAATATAATACTATACTATAGTATCCATCCATCTACATTGTATACCTGTGGTGGCTTATTTTTTCTTCATACTAGTTTAGCAGTCTGCTGACAGTGTCTACCAGGTTCGTTGTTATTATTATTATACAGTATATTATATATATATATATATATATATATAGCAGTACGGTAGGCCACGGCTGTACCTACCTCTGTGTCGTCAGTGCACTCGTCGTCCATAAGAAATATAATACTATACTATCCATCCATCTACATTGTATACCTGTGGTGGTTTTTTTTTTCTTCATACTAGTTTAGCAGTCTGCTGACAGTGTCCACCAGGTCCGTTATTATTATTATACAGTATATTATATATATATATATATATATATATTGCAGTACGGTAGGCCACGGCTGTACCTACCTCTGTGTCGTCAGTGCACTCGTCGTCCATAAGTAATATAATACTATAGTATCCATCCATCTACATTATATACCTGTGGTGGCTTTTAGTTGTGCGCATTAAAATATGGAGAACAAAAATGTGGAGGTTAAAAAAATAGGGAAAGATCAAGATCCACTTCCACCTCGTGCTGAAGCTGCTGCCACTAGTCATGGCCGAGACGATGAAATGCCATCAACGTCGTCTGCCAAGGCCGATGCCCAATGTCATAGTACAGAGCATGTAAAATCCAAAACACAAAAGATCAGTAAAATGACCCAAAAATCAAAATTAAAAGCGTCTGAGGAAAAGCGTAAACTTGCCAATATGCCATTTACGACACGGAGTGGCAAGGAACGGCTGAGGCCCTGGCCTATGTTCATGGCTAGTGGTTCAGCTTCACATGAGGATGGAAGCACTCAGCCTCTCGCTAGAAAAAAGAAAAGACTTAAGCTGGCAAAAGCAGAGCAAAGAACTGTGCGTTCTTCGAAATCACAAATCCCCAAGGAGAGTCCAATTGTGTCGGTTGCGATGCCTGACCTTCCCAACACTGGACGGGAAGAGCTTGCGCCTTCCACCATTTGCACGCCCCCTGCAAGTGCTGGAAGGAGCACCCGCAGTCCAGTTCCTGATAGTCAAATTGAAGATGTCAGTGTTGAAGTACACCAGGATGAGGATATGGGTGTTGCTGGCGCTGGGGAGGAAATTGACAAGGAGGATTCTGATGGTGAGGTGGTTTGTTTAAGTCAGGCACCCGGGGAGACACCTGTTGTCCGTGGGAGGAATATGGCCATTGACATGCCTGGTCAAAATACAAAAAAAATCAGCTCTTCGGTGTGGAATTATTTTAACACAAATGCGGACAACAGGTGTCCAGCCGTGTGTTGCCTTTGTCAAGCTGTAATAAGTAGGGGTAAGGACGTTAACCACCTCGGAACATCCTCCCTTATACGTCACCTGCAGCGCATTCATAATAAGTCAGTGACAAGTTCAAAAACTTTGAGCGACAGCGGAAGCAGTCCACTGACCAGTAAATCCCTTCCTCTTGTAACCAAGCTCCCGCAAACCACACCACCAACTCCCTCAGTGTCAATTTCCTCCTTACCCAAGAAAGCCAATAGTCCTGCAGGCCATGTCACTGGCAAGTCTGACGAGTTCTCTCCTGCCTGGGATTCCTCCGATGCATCCTTGAGTGTAACGCCTACTGCTGCTGGCGCTGCTGTTGTTGCTGCTGGGAGTCGATCGTCATCCCAGAGGGGAAGTCGGAAGACCACTACTTCCAGTAAGCAATTGACTGTCCAACAGTCCTTTGCGAGGAAGATGAAATATCACAGCAGTCATCCTGTTGCAAAGCGGATAACTCAGGCCTTGACAACTATGTTGGTGTTAGACGTGTGTCCAGTATCCGCCGTTAGTTCACGGGGAACTAGAGAATTGCTTGAGGTAGTGTGCCCCCGTTACCAAATACAATCTAGGTTCCACTTCTCTAGGCAGGCGATACCGAGAATGTACACGGACGTCAGAAAAAGAGTCACCAGTGTCCTAAAAAATGCAGTTGTACCCAATGTCCACTTAACCACGGACATGTGGACAAGTGGAGCAGGGCAGACTCAGGACTATATGACTGTGACAGCCCACTGGGTAGATGTATTGCCTCCCGCTGCAAGAACAGTAGCGGCGGCACCAGTAGCAGCATCTCGCAAACGCCAACTCGTTCCTAGGCAGTCTACGCTTTGTATCACCGCTTTCCAGAATACGCACACAGCTGAAAACCTCTTACGGCAACTGAGGAAGATCATCGCAGAATGGCTTACCCCAATTGGACTCTCCTGGGGATTTGTGGCATCGGACAACGCCAGCAATATTGTGCGTGCATTACATCTGGGCAAATTCCAGCACGTCCCATGTTTTGCACATACCTTGAATTTGGTGGTGCAGAATTATTTAAAAAACGACAGGGGCGTGCAAGAGATGCTGTCGGTGGCCAGAAGAATTGCGGGCCACTTTCGGCGTACAGGCACCGCGTACAGAAGACTGGAGCACCACCAAAAACACCTGAACCTGCCCTGCCATCATCTGAAGCAAGAGGTGGTAACGAGGTGGAATTCAACCCTCTATATGCTTCAGAGGATGGAGGAGCAGCGAAAGGCCATTCAAGCCTATACATCTGCCCACGATATAGGCAAAGGAGGTGGAATGCACCTGTCTCAAGCGCAATGGAGAATGATTTCAACGTTGTGCAAGGTTCTGCAACCTTTTGAACTTGCCACACGTGAAGTCAGTTCAGACACTGCCAGCCTGAGTCAGGTCATTCCCCTCATCAGGCTTTTGCAGAAGAAGCTGGAGGCATTGAAGGAGGAGCTAAAACAGAGCGATTCTGCTAGGCATGTGGGACTTGTGGATGGAGCCCTTCATTCGCTTAACCAGGATTCACGGGTGGTCAATCTGTTGAAATCAGAGCACTACATTTTGGCCACCGTGCTCGATCCTAGATTTAAAACCTACGTTGGATCTCTCTTTCCGGCAGACACAAGTCTGCAGAGGTTCAAAGACCTGCTGGTGAGAAAATTGTCAAGTCAAGCGGAACGCGACCCGTCAACATCTCCTCCTTCACATTCTCCCGCAACTGGGGGTGCGAGGAAAAGGCTACGAATTCCGAGCCCACCCGCTGGCGGTGATGCAGGGCAGTCTGGAGCGACTGCTGATGCTGACATCTGGTCCGGACTGAAGGACCTGCCAACGACATGTCGTCTACTGTCACTGCATATGATTCTCTCACCATTGAAAGAATGGTGCAGGATTATATGAGTGACCGCATCCAAGTAGGCACGTCAGACAGTCCGTACGTATACTGACAGGAAAAAGAGGCAATTTGGAGGCCCTTGCAGAAACTGGCTTTATTCTACCTAAGTTGCCCTCCCTCCAGTGTGTACTCCGAAAGAGTGTTTAGTGCCGCCGCTCACCTTGTCAGCAATCGGCGTACGAGGTTACTTCCAGAAAATGTGGAGAAGATGATGTTCATTAAAATGAATTATAATCAATTCCTCCATGGAGACATTCACCAGCAGCAATTGCCTCCAGAAAGTACACGGGGACCTGAGATGGTGGATTCCAGTGGGGACGAATTAATAATCTGTGAGGAGGGGGATGTACACAGTGAAAGGGGTGATGAATCGGACGATGATGATGAGGTGGACATCTTGCCTCTGTAGAGCCAGTTTGTGCAAGGAGAGATTGATTGCTTCTTTTTTGGTGGGGGCCCAAACCAACCAGTCATTTCAGTCACAGTCGTGTGGCAGACCCTGTCGCTGAAATGATGGGTTCGTTAAAGTGTGTATGTCCTGTTTATACAACATAAGGGTGGGTGGGAGGGCCCAAGGACAATTCCATCTTGCACCTCTTTTTTCTTTCATTTTTCTTTGCGTCATGTGCTGTTTGGGGAGTATTTTTTTGAAGGGCCATCCTGCGTGACACTGCAGTGACACTCCTAGATGGGCCAGGTGTTTGTGTCGGCCACTAGGGTCGCTTAGCTTAGTCACACAGCTACCTCATTGCGCCTCTTTTTTCTTTGCGTCATGTGCTGTTTGGGGAGTATTTTTTTGAAGGGCCATCCTGCGTGAGACTGCAGTGCCACTCCTAGATGGGCCAGGTGTTTGTGTCGGCCACTAGGGTCGCTTAGCTTAGTCACACAGCTACCTCATTTCGCCTCTTTTTTTCTTTGCGTCATGTGCTGTTTGGGGAGTATTTTTTTGAAGGGCCATCCTGCGTGACACTGCAGTGCCACTCCTAGATGGGCCAGGTGTTTGTGTCGGCCACTAGGGTCGCTTAGCTTAGTCACACAGCTACCTCATTGCGCCTCTTTTTTTCTTTGCGTCATGTGCTGTTTGGGGAGTATTTTTTTGAAGGGCCATCCTGTCTGACACTGCAGTGCCACTCCTAGATGGGCCAGGTGTTTGTGTCGGCCACTTGGGTCGCTTAGCTTAGCCATCCAGCGACCTCGGTGCAAATTTTAGGACTAAAAATAATATTGTGAGGTGTGAGGTATTCAGAATAGACTGGAAATGAGTGGAAATTATGTTTATTGAGGTTAATAATATTATGGGATCAAAATGACCCCCAAATTCTATGATTTAAGCTGTTTTTTAGGGTTTTTTGAAAAAAACACCCGAATCCAAAACACACCCGAATCCGACAAAAAAAAATTCGGTGAGGTTTTGCCAAAACGCGTTCGAACCCAAACACGGCCGCGGAACCGAACCCAAAACCAAAACACAAAACCCGAAAAATTTCCGGTGCACATCACTACGGAACACTACTGTATTTTTGAAAAAATAAATCTTAATCTAAAACACAGATCTAATATTCTTACTGTATTAAGGATATTGAATTATAATTTCAACTACTGTACAAATGTCAAGGACTTTTTTTTTTAGGATTGCAGCCCATTAAGTTGAACATGTATTGATAATACTGTTATATTGGTGCCTCAGGACACCTGCAGGAGCGCCACGGGTTAGTGGTACAGGACCAATTAAAATTATTTATGGTCAATTTAATAGGCAAAACCAGTGCTGGTGGCTGCCAGTCATACAATATATGGATAGACAGAAGTTAATCCTGTCCCTCAGCACTCAATTGAACCTTAGGATGACATATAAACACAATTTACTTAATGAAGTATTTTTTCTAACTTTCTCAATAAGAAACTTTTGGCCTTGAGGTGCCGTGAAAAAAATTCTGATACCTTTGGGCGCCGTGATTCAGAAAAGTTTGGGAACCACTGGATTAGATCATTGAAATATCCCAGACAACACATACTGTAGTTTCTATCATATACCAGGAAGTTGGCACCAATCAACAATAATAACACATTTGGCCAACACAAACAACGGAGCAGGAGTATAGGAACAATTCACACATTATCCGCCTACTCTGTCAATATGCTAGCTGATTACGTTATGCAATTTTAGTGGCTAGGTAAGCGTATTTCCTCAATTGAGTAACTTTTTGTATTTCCCCAATTAAGTAACTTCACAACTGTTTGTAAACAAGCGTTTTACTTAGGGTCTATGACTTGTAGCCGCTCACTGGGAGTGAATCTTAGCTTCTTAAAATTGCGAACGAAAGATTTGCAATATTGCGATAAGACATCTCTGTGCAGTTTCTGAGTAACTCGAAACTTACTCGGCATCTGCGATCAGTTCAGTGCTTGTCGTTCCTGGTTTGACGTCACAAACACACCCAGCGTTCGCCCAGACACTCCTCCGTTTCTCCAGCCACTCCCGTGTTTTTTCGCACACTCCCATAAAACGGCCAGTTTCCGCCCAGAAACACCCACTTCCTGTCAATCACATTACGATCACCAGAACGAAGAAAAAACCGTGAGTAAAATTCCTAACTGCATAGCAAATTTACTTGGCGCAGTCGCAGTGCGGACATTGCGCATGCGCACTAAGCGGAAAATCGCTGCGATGCGAAGAAATTTACCGAGCGAACAACTCGGAATGACCCCCACTGTCCAGAAACTCAGCATTAGGTAACAGAAATGAATACATCACACTAATGCACATCAATAACACAACTCATGTCTGAAACAAATTGTGTCAACTTCTCTTCATTAAAGTACTGTAAGTAGTGGGCAAAATGAAACAGTAGTTGTCCGGCTTTTTGCCATCCGGGGAAAACCGGGTAGTGTGTTACAGCCCTCTCAGTGCAGGTTTTAGTGATAGCCAGGCTACAGCACAGCTGGTTAAATCAAAATAACTAAGGAACTAATTAAGTCACCTGTGCTCAAGTATGGATATCATTAGTGCCTGTCCTGTTAGTTTGCCTTAAGGACTGAGCTTGGGATTTCCTTGTGTAGGGTGTTGGATTTACTCCTTACCAGAACTGATTGGTCTGTTTGGCACAGGTTTACTGCTTCTTCAGAGAGTAGTAACAAGGGCCCTCATTCCGAGTTGTTCGCTCGTTAGCTGCTTTTAGCAGCATTGCACACACTAGGCCGCTGCCCTCTGGGAGTGTATCTTAGCTTAGCAGAATAGCGAACGAAAGATTAGCAGAACTGCTACTAAATAATTCCTTGCAGTTTCTGAGTAGCTCCGGACCTACTCACAGATTGCGATCAGTTCAGTCCGTTTCGTTCCTGGTTTGACGTCACAATCATGCCCTGCGTTCGGCCAGCCAGTCCCCCGTTTCTCCAGCCACTCCCGCGTTTTTCCCTGGCACGCCTGCGTTTTTTAGCAAACGCCGTGAAAACGCTGAGTTGACGCCCAGAAACACCCACTTCCTATCAATCACACTACGATCACTCGAGCGTTGAAAAAACTTCGCTCGAACTAGTGTAAATCTAATAAGTTCTTAGTTAAATAACAAAGTGCATGCGCTCTGCATACCATGCGCAGTTAGCAGCAAATCGCAGCATAGCGAAAATCGGCAACGAGCAAGCAACTCGGAATGACCCCCCAGGTGTAGTGTGACACAGAGACTGTTAATGCTGTTCTCTCCAGATAAAGAGCCTAATTCAGACCTGATTGCTCCTCTGCAGTTTTGCAGAGGGCTGCGATCAGATAGCCACCGCCCATAGACAGTAAAAACCTGCCCCTTGCAAGTGTGTGAATGCATGTGTATGCCATGCAAAAACATCGCCAGTCAACGGACATCTGCAAATCCGTTCGCAACTCACTCACCATCGAATGGTTTTTCCAGTCTGTGCGTAGCCCAGGACTCACTCCTACAGTGCGATACACACAGGCTGATCGGGGCTGGAGCCGACGTTACTCACCCGCCCTGAGAGCGCTTGGGAATGCCTGCATTTTTCCTGACACTCCCAGAAAATAGTCAGTTACCACCCACAATTGTCCTCTCCCTGTCAATCAACTTGCGTACACCTAGCGATCGAAATTTTTGCACGATTGCGTGCGCATTGGGATCTATATGCATGTGCAGTCGATCGATAATCGCCCGTCGATCAGGTCTGAAGTAGGCCCAAAGTCTCACATTAGTGACTTTACCCAGTTATAACAGTCTTTAAAACAGGTTTCTAAATCTTACAATTAGCAACTGGACTCAGTTTCAACAGTTTGCACTTTATAAATATAACTAGGTGCTTCATCGCGCCCTACGGGCGCTCTTCACACCGTCACAAGGGGCTACGCCCCCTTAACCCTTGCATGCCTTTCTGGGGTTCAAGATTTGTATTATATGGAGTATTACCTGCATTCCTTTGTCAGTGGTTAAATATTGCACAATGAAAGGGCGTGCGATGGTGAAGAAGGCACAGCCCCTTGCGATGGTCTGGAGGCGCCGTGGGTAGGGGAGGGGCAGGTACGGGTGGTGCGGCGGATGGGGAAGGGGGTCTGGAGGCGCTGCAGGTGGTGGAGGGGTAGGTGCGGGGGTGCCATGGTTGGGGGAGGGGTCGGGGGGGGACCGCAGATGGAGGAGGGTGTCTGCAGATGCTGCGGGTGGAGGGGGGCAGGAGTGGGGGGAGACATATATGGGGGGTGGATGGTGGAGGGGGTCTGGAGGTGCTGTGGGTGGTGGAGGGGCGGAGGAGTGGGAGCCACGGGTGGTGTAGGGGGTCTGGAGGCACAGCGTGTGGGGGAGAGGTGGAGTGCCGCATGTAGTGGAGGGGAAGGTGCGGAGGTGTGGTGCATTGAGGAGGGGTTTGAGGCGCTGCGGGTACTGTACCTGCCAAAAAGGTAGTTGGAGGGTATGCAGTAACAGGGCCAGGACAGGCCTGACAGGGTCAGATCAGGGGTGACAGGGCCAGGATAGGGGTAACAGGGCCAGCATAAAGGTGAAAGGGCCAGGATAAGGGTGACAGGGACATGACAGAACACAGGGCATGGGAGAGATTGGTATTAGGGACAAAACAGTGGTGACACAGATGTGTCTTACCGGAGTCACGGCTGCTGCTGTTCCACTCCAACCTGTTGGGATCTGCTGCTGGTGGAGACTTGGCATGGCTGACTCTCTCAGGCTGGAGTCCTGCTTCCTCCTGCTTCCTCTGCCCGTCAGCTTCCCTCCCCCCTCCTCAGTCACACACCGCAGACCTCGCGCAGCTGCCGGGCACTGTGGTAAGGGGAGACTGGGAGTAACTGGTTAGCTCCCAGGAGACGCTGCGGCAGGAGGGAGGAGGGGGTCGGAGCCTGCAAGCAGCTCGGACTTCTGCAGCGCTACCCGCTGGCTAAAGTGTGTGAAGGAGCTGGGCGCACCTCACTGTGGGCGGCAGCACTGCAGCTAGCGGTGGGGTTGCCGGGGCTGGAGATAACAGAGGCAGTACGGAACCTGCACAGCGGCAGGTGCCCCAAAAAACTGCAGCTAAGAAGCGTGGAGTGTGCTAGAAAGTGACGCTCCTCCGCGCCAGAGAGACCCTGTTGAGTATGCTGCTGTGGGGGGGCAAGCACACAGTGAGCCGGTGCCCGTCTGTCTGTACGGCATACCCCCTCACACACCCCCATACCTCCCAACTGTCCCGGGGTACCGACAGCAGAGCCGGATTAGGGGGGGGGGGGGGGGGGCAGGGGTTACGTACCGTGGGCCCCACAGTTTTAGAGGGCCCCCCGGCTGGAGTAGCTCTGTCCCAGCTCAGAAGCTCCCCCGTCCTGCCAGCAACAGCGGCAGCATTGTGCTACAGTCAGCACACGCTGCTGCGTGTTGGCAGGTCTGTGGTGTTACAGGGAGGCAGCAGTCTCCCTGCTTTCTTCTGCCTGTGCGGGTGTGTAGGGGGAAGCGACCACCTCCTCTGGATTTAGCCCTAGCTGAGGGGCCAAAATTCCATATAAAAAAAAAAATATCCTGGGATTTGCATAAGGGGCGTGGCCACGCGTCCCGCGATTTGGCCACGCCCCCCAGCCCCACAGCAGAGACAGCCATGAGATAGGGCTCCCCTGTCTCAAGTGCCCTGGACCCCCCGGACTCATAATCCGCCCCTGGAGGCATGCCAGCAGCTCACAGAGCGCTGGGCATACCCCCTCACTGACGAAAACGGGGCCCTCCTGTGAAGCCACGCCCCCTTTTGTTGACCACGCCCCCTTTTCGCTGCGCGCGCGCGCGCGCGCGTGTGTGTGTGTGTGTGTGTGTGTGTGTGTGCCCTCCTTCTGCCTGAAGAAAGCTGGGAGGTATGCACCCCTGTCTGCCTGAAGAAAGCTGGGAGGTATGCACCCCTGCCTGTGCCATGCCCATACTATCTGCTTCTGCTCCTAGTCTCCTATAGATTTGCCCAGATCTGTGACTCATTTGACTAACTCCGCCCAGTTTTGTGACTCCGCCCAGCGTTAGCAAATGAGTCACAAAGTCACAGATCTGGGCTATTATATAGGAGATAAATAACCAACAGCTTATGTTGGGATGCAGCTATGTGACTGGCGGTCTCAGTACCGACGCCGGGATCCCAAAGCCTGAATATCATGCCGACAAGCAGGGACTATTCCCACTCATGGGTCTCCCCCCCCCCCCCCCCCCCTGCTGGCCATCTAAAAGCAGGGATCCCACCGTTGGTATTGTGACCATCTAACATCAGGGATCCCTGCGTTGGTATTGTGACCATCTAACAGCAGGGATCCCGGCGTTGGTATTGTGACCATCTAACAGCAGGGATCCCAGCGTTGGTATTGTGACCATCTAACAGCAGGGATCCCAGTGTTGGTATTGTGACCATCTAACAGCAGGGATCCCAGCATTGGTATTGTGACCATCTAACAGCAGGGATCCCGGCGTTGGTATTGTGGCCATCTAACAGCAGGGATCCCGGCATTGGTATTGTGACCATCTAACAGCAGGGATCCCAGCGTTGGTAAAGTGACCATCTAACAGCAGGGATCCCAGCGTTGGTATTGTGACCATCTAACAGCAGGGATCCCAGTGTTGGTATTGTGACCATCTAACAGCAGGGATACCAGCGTTGGTATTGTGACCATCTAACAGCAGGGATCCCAGTGTTGGTAATGTGACCATCTAACAGCAGGGATCCTACAGCAGGGATCCCAGCGTTGGTATTGTGACCATCTAACAGCAGGGATCCCAGCGTAGGTATTGTGACCATCTAACAGCAGGGATCCCAGCGTTGGTATTGTGACCATCTAACAGCAGGGATCCCGGCGTTGTTATTGTGACCATCTAACAGCAGGGATCCCGGCGTTGGTATTGTGACCATCTAACAGCAGGGATCCCAGTGTTGGTATTGTGACCATCTAACAGCAGGGATCCCAGCGTTGGTATTGTGACCATCTAACAGCAGGGATCCCGGCGTTGGTATTGTGGCCATCTAACAGCAGGGATCCCGGCGTTGGTATTGTGACCATCTAACAGCAGGGATCCCAGCGTTGGTAATGTGACCACCTAACAGCAGGGATCCCAGTGTTGGTATTGTGACCATCTAACAGCAGGGATCCCAGCGTTGGTATTGTGACCATCTAACAGCAGGGATCCCAGTTTTGGTAATGTGACCATCTAACAGCAGGGATCCCAGCGTTGCTATTGTGACCATCTAACAGCAGGGATCCCAGCGTTGGTATTGTGACCATCTAACAGCAGGGATCCCAGTGTTGGTATTGTGACCATCTAACAGCAGGGATCCCAGCGTTGGTATTGTGACCATCTAACAGCAGGGATCCCGGCGTTGGTATTGTGACCATCTAACAGCAGGGATCCCGGCGTTGGTATGTCTCCGGACCGTGGTACAAGAACAACTCTCAATTTAACAAACTATTGCAGTCATTAAAACATTTAAATAAAATCACCTGCAATATGGGGCCCCATAAAATATATAAACACAGTTCAAATGAACAGATCTCGTTCAAGTATTCTTTACAACTGATGCAGCTCAAGGAATTTTGTCTGGATTTTTTTTAATCTAGAGTTAATGAATAATCATTAACATTTGCAAGAGCGTATTTTCCCAGCTTTACAGAGCGAACGTGTCCCTCTCTCTAATATAACAAGTTGTAGCTCTAGGCCAGACAGAACTGTTACTTTATAACCTCCAGGTAATTGGTGCAGCCATAGGGGGAAATTCAAATGTTTGAAAAGTCAGTTGGGTGTCTGTTTTTTCCTATGTAATAGACAGGAAAAAACAGACACCCAACCGACTTTTCAAACATTTGAATTCCCCCCATAGAATATCTTATTGAGATCCAAAAGTATCTATTCTTGACTGTAAAGTTTATTCTAAGAATAACATTGCATGCAGCAGATCTCTGTAGAGCTGAATATTCTGTTCCCTACGATACTGAAGCTACTGTATTATGGCTTTTGCTGTGTGCTGCGTGCCTGAGATGCCTAGAGAAGACTGCTGATTTATGGGGGACATGTACTAAGCCAGTGTTTCTCAAACTCGGTCCTCAGGACCCCACACAGTTCACATTTTCCAGGTCACCCAGCAGCTGCACTGTGTATCACCAACTGCCATATTTAAAAAATCCACTGGTGATCTGGAAAACATGAACTGTGTGGGGTCCATAGGTGTGCGCAGGGGGGTGCCTGGTGCGCACAGGCACCCCCTAATGTCCGGCACCCCGATCTCACATGCCTGATGCAGCGATCGCAGAGCAGGCTGATTACTGTCCCCTCTGCGCTGCACCATGTCAGGACTGCATTACTGACCGGACGCCTGGGTTAATCAAGGGTGCCACTGCCACTGGCTTTCAAACTCCTGCCTCCACCTCCATGTACAAAAAACAGCGTGATGTGACGTGATTACGTCATGCTGCTCGCATGCCCACCCGTCACACTCGCCTCACTTCCACCTCTCTCCTTCTATGCTATGCCAATGCCAGCCACTGATGAGGATCAGCATGCAGCCAGCGTTCCTCTTAGGAAGACAAATTCAATACTGGCAGGCGGTCCGCACCAGCATTGACACGTCACTCGTTTTTCCAGCAGCAGCAGTACTAGTCTGCTACTGTCAGTGTCAGTGAGTGGCTAACTTGTAAGTAAGCTGCTGCAGCTTGCAGGGGAAAGAGAGGGGGAGCCAGACCAGGCTGAGGAGGAGCAGTGTAATTGCAGCGAGTGCCATCAGCGGTGTTTGTTTGGTGCACACCACAACATCTGACAATGTATCTGCTTTATTAGGATTGGTGCAAGGGTGGATATTTTATATTGTGTTGACCATCAATAGATGGTGCTAGACATGCCCAAAAGGTGGTGCTAGACACACCCCTCCGATGGTGCACCCCCTAATAAAATGTGCTGCGTACGCCTATGGTGGGGTCCTGAAGACTGAGTCTGAGAACCTGTGTACTAAGCAGTGATAAAAGTGGAGAAGTGAACCAGTGGAGTAGTTGCCCATGGCAACCAATCAGCTGCTCTGTATACTTTTATCGTATGCAAATCATAAATGTTAGGTCAATTCTGATTGGTTACATGGGTAACTTCTCTGCTGGCTCCCTTCTTCACATTTATCACTGCTTAGTACATCTCCCCCTTAGTTTTTGATGACTAACTGTATCTGCTCACTTACAGGCCCACCTACTGTATGCTGGGAGGCAAAACAGCTGCATCAGCACCTCTGGGTTAACTGTAAGATGGCTCTCTTACAGTCTCCACTGTCACTGTTTCTACCACTTGCCACTTCTATTCACAGGGAACCTTACACCTATACACCAGATTCCTTGTCTGCCGCCGTCAACCTCTCACTTCTCCGGACACCAGGGACACGGCCACTACCCTCAGTAAAGCTCTCTCTCCACCTACACATGGAGCCATGCTTATCGTAGCTCTGTCTGGGCAGCAGCATGCCATGCTAGACGCGCCATCGCGGCCGGGCATGTGCCTCAGCCACCCACGCGCCCCATTCGCATGTTCAATAACATTATCATCTGGTTAACACCTGCAATTCAGAGAATAATATAAATTGAGCCATCTCCTCTGTAAAACTTAGGGTTTCCCCTATAGGGGGTGTAAAGTTTGTAGTGCCAAAAAGGGTGCTTGATATAGATTCATTTTGTTCATGTTGTCATAAAGTAAATATAGGATATATGACCCCAGGAATCAAAGAGTAAAAAATGCTTACTGTATGTACTACAAGCTATTAGAAATATACATAGAAACGCTTAGAAAAATATTTTAACACTGGTGCTCCCACTGCCAATATAAAATGTTGTTCCAGATTAGCCACTGCACATGGGTCATTCCAGAAAAGTGGATCAATTCAATTGCATGTAAAATTAAAGTGCAGGGGGGCGTGGCCTGGACGGGCATGGAGTAGCACTAGTATAGTGCAGCTCTCCAGCCATATCATCCTGCTATATATCCTGCAATCCCCCCCTGGGTCTGTTATTGGGGCCATAGGGGTGTGAGTATTTCCTGCCCCCCCTGGGAAGAATTTCAGCCTGTTACCTCTGTCTGCGGGATTGCTGGAGCCTGCGGGCCCTGATCTGCACTGGGACTGCCGCATCATGTGCCTGCTCCCCTCTCCCCGCCGCCGCCCGCTGTGACCAGCCGAACACCGGAGCGACGGGGGCGCCGGGCTCTCCTTGCTGCCCCGTCCGTCTGCCTCCTACTGCGACCACGGGGAGTCCTGTGTGCGGGGCTGCCTGCACCGTTGTGCCGAGGCGGACTCGCGCTGAGCCGGAAACCGGAAGTGCGGCTCCCACTACCCACCGCCGCCCGCTGCAGCCAGCACGGACTTCGCTGCCTCAAAGCTGGGAGTGAAGTCAGGAGGGGAGGGTGGCCATCCCGCACACCAACAACTGCTTCCCTAGGCAAGCGCCCGTTTCCTGGACCCCCTGCTGCTATGTGCCCCCAGCCACGCTGGAATTAGGTACGTGGGGCGAATATTGATTAAAGTGGGGAGAGTTGCCACCTGGAATATCGGCTGGGCTGGCTGGGAATTGATTGGATTGCATACACCCTCTTCGCCTGCGTCCCTCCCCTGGCTCATTAACCCAGCCCGACTCAATTGCGGTACAAGTTCTCCTGCCGCGTCTGGAGGTTGCTGATCCTATATATCCCACAGAGCTGTTTGGGGGTGGCAGTCCCTATATCCCTGCTTGGGTGGACACTTTGCATTAACTCTGGGGACTTTGGCTCTGTTGCTTATTTATACATATACATATCTACATACATTTTTGCACCTAGTGGCCGGTGTATAGGGTGGAGGTGGGGACGCCCCTCCTCGCCTGCAATTGTTGTGATTTATCCTGCAGACCAGAGGGACCACCAACCTGCTGTCTAAAATGGTGAAGGGTCGCCAGACTGGCGTATCTACGGGAGCAATGGATAAATTTGTTCGCGACCCCGGCCCTCAGCAGCGGAGGGGAGAGACTGTAAGACCTGAGGCATCGCCTCCATCCCCTGCGTACAGTTCCGCATCTTCTGACCCTCCGGATGCCGCACTGCAGAGAATACTGGATGCGGTGACTGCCAGTGAGGCGCGCCTATCGGATAAAATTGGGCAAGTACAATCCGATCTCTCCATTATTCATCAGGACCTTCAGAGGGTGAGAGAGAGAGTGGGAGAGGCTGAGACCCGTATATCTAATGTTGAAGACTCTGTTGGCCCGCTGGGTCGTCGCACTGATGCTTTGGAATCTCAGATGACAGATGTGCGCAAAAAGCTGACAGACATGGAGGGGCGTCTGCGGCGTAATAATGTCCGGTTCATTGGTCTGCCCGAGAAGGAAGAGGGATCGGCTCCTGAAGAGTTCCTTGTAAAATGGCTCCGGGATGCCTTTGGATCTGAGGAATTCTCGCCCTACTTCACCGTCGAACGGGCCCACAGAGTTCCGATGCGCCCGCTGCCCCCAGGGGCTCCACCCCGCACTTTTATTGCTAAGTTCCTCCACTTCCGTGACCGGGACGCCGTCTTGAGGCTGGCTCGTACTAAGGGCCCGCTAAAATGGAATGGGTCACCTATATCAGTATTCCCGGATTTTGCAGTGGAGGTGCAAAAGGAAAGGGCTCAGTTCCTGCCGGTCAAGAGGAGACTCCGTGAACTTGACCTACCATATGCCATGCTTTTCCCGTCCAAGCTGCGGGTGGTGGCTGATGGGGAAACAAGATTCTTCACAACTCCTCGGGAAGCCATGGTCTGGCTGGACAGGCGATTCCCAGCGAGGCGTGCCCTTGCAGATTCGTGAATCTCCGGCCTGACTCTAATGCTGATTATTTCATGTGTGGTCATTTAGTATGATAGCTTTATATATGTTAACTATAAAAATTGTATCTATTTTTTATTCTTTTGTGAAGTGATGGGATGAGGGGGTGGGTGATAGATGAGGGGGTCCACTGTATCCCTGCTATTATGTTCCCACAGTTAAGACAGGGTATATGATTACTCGCTTGCTTATTCTGATATCCTGGGTATGCTATTGAACCTTTCCTATTGTCGGCGGGTATTTTTCTTTAAAGGGGGAGGGGGGGGGGGGGTTATATTTTTGGTTTGATATGTCTGGCTCTTGATATCCGTGACTGTTTTATTTTGGGTATCGAAAGACCTAGGGGGTGGAATTTTTATGATTTCCCCTCCTTTTTTCGGGGGGGCGATGGTTGGTGGCTGGAGGCTATCTCTATTTCGCCCGAGAGTCATTATATTCTTGGCCCTGATTAAGGAACGTTTGCACCAGCTCATGGTGCCACAAGGTTTTGTTTCTTTTTGATTTTTTTAAGTGTTTGCATTCAGTTTTGGGATCCAAGTATGCTGCATGTTGGGGGTGGTATACAGGGAGGGGGGTGGGGGAACGTTTTGGGTTGTAGTTACTGTTTGTATGGAAGTGTACGATGTGAATGGATAAGGTCTGTGGCTGTACTACTGTGGTATTGGTGTCTGGTAACTGAATCTGCGCGTGGCAGAAATGGCTGGCCGCGAGGTGTTACATTTATTTTACCTAGAATGCAGTATGACGGGGATTAAAGTGCTAGCGTGGAATGTACGGGGGCTCAATGATAGAGTTAAGAGGTCCCTGGTACTCCGACAGCTCAAAAGCTATGCCGCTGATGTTATTTGCCTTATGGAAACACACCTGGTGGGGAGTAAGATTCTTTCACTAAAAAGGCCATGGGTGGGATGGGCATACCACTCCATGCACACTTCAGCCTCACGTGGGGTTTCAGTCCTTATTAAGCGGACCGTCCCCTTTGTGCTGGAGTCTATGCAGACGGACCCATGGGGGAGATATGTGTTTTTGAAATGTAGACTCTCTTATGTCCCAGTCCTCCTCCTAGCTGTTTATGTGCCTCCTCCCTACTCTCCTGATGTTCTTAAGAAAGCTGCTGGGTTTATGGCCTCATACCCTGGGATATCGGTTATTTGCCTCGGGGATTTCAATAATGTGCTAGATGCGGAGATGGATAGGCTCTCTGTGTCTTCACCTGTTGTACGCCCTGGGAAATCCACTTTTGCAAATGTGGTGTCGGGGTTGGGCCTGGTCGATCCTTGGAGACTGAGACACCCGTCTCTTAAACAATACTCCTGTTTCTCTCACTCCCATTCTTCGTTCTCCAGGATTGACCTGGCCCTCCTCTCGAGTGACATGGTTCCCCGGGTTGGTAGTATTAGATATGAGACTAGGGGTATATCAGACCACTCCCCTGTGACCCTTACTTTAGACCTTAATTGCTCTAGGGGCCAAGCTGTATGGAAATTTAACCCATTTTGGCTCGTTCATATGGGGGACGGTTCTGACCTGGTGGCCGCATGGCGGGAATTCTTTGATTTGAACAGTGCCGAAACGGCTATCTCTACTTTATGGGACACGTTTAAAGCCTTTATGCGGGGGAGTTTGATTAAGCGAGTATCCAGTTTGAAGTCCTTCTATAAGCGACGGGAGGCGGAGTTGGAGGCCCAGAGTGTCGCTGCAGAATTGCAGTACTTACAGGATTCCTTAGACAGCTCTAAGTTGGCATGGTTATCGGCTCAGAGGGACTGGAGGGATTATCTAATGGAGAAGACTCAGCATAGACTTCTTTTCTCATCACATGCTTTTTACGCTACTGGGGACAGGCCGGGGTCATACCTGGCCTCCTTGGCCCGGGGGGACAGACCTAATAACGTGGTGGTTGAGATAGTGAACTCTGATGGCGTATCCCTGACTCAGACTCCACAGATAGCTGCTGAATTTGTATCCTATTATAGCCGTCTGTACGAATCTAAAATGGAATGCACTCAGTCGCATCTAAATGAGTATCTAGACAGTATTTGTTTTCCCACCCTTTCTAGCGAGGCCTGTGACCTATTGGAGGCACCTATATCTTCCGATGAAATTATGGCTGCTATTAAGGCCTCCCCTAGTGGTAAAGCCTCGGGCTTAGATGGAATACCTTCTGAGGTATATAGGCACCACCTGGATTTCTTTGTCCCCCGACTACTTGAGTTATATGGCCAGATTTTTGCGCAGGAGTCTCTCCCCCCATCTATGGCGGAGGCAGTGATTGTGGTCCTGCCCAAACCTGACAAGGATTTTAAGAAAGTTGAGTCCTATCGCCCTATATCCCTCTTACCCACGGATATAAAAATCTTGGCTAAAGTACTGGCGGGCAGATTAAACTCCGTTATCTCTCACATTATACACCCGGACCAGACGGGGTTTATGCCCAATAAATCGACCTCCATTAACCTTAGACGTCTGTTTACCCATCTACAACTCCCCCACGAGGACCCCGCCTCCTCCATAGTAGTCTCCTTGGATGCCGCTAAGGCTTTTGACTCGGTGGAGTGGGCCTATCTGTGGGAAGTTATGAGTAGATTCGGTATAGGCCCAAACTTCATTCAATATGTTCGATTGATGTATTCCTCTCCTTCGGCGAGGGTAGCGGTTAATGGCTTTGTATCTCACTCCTTCCCCTTATCTAGAGGTACACGTCAGGGCTGCCCACTGTCCCCTACTCTGTTTGCTATGGCCATTGAACCCCTTGCGTGCCTTCTGAGGGCGGATGCTGGGATCTCTGGTTTTAAGGTGGGTGCCCGTGAGGACAGGGTGGCCTTATACGCTGATGACATCTTGCTGTTTGTGAGTCGCTATGCTGAGTCTATGCCTAGGATTCTGGAAATTATTGCTGGGTTCGGGCGATACTCTGGGCTCCTGATTAATTGGGAGAAATCCTCCATTATCCCACTCCAGGACGCGGTTCCTGCCTCCCCGTTGGTGGCTCTTCCGATGCGTTGGGTGGACTCCTTCAAATATCTGGGCATTTGGGTGTCTAATGACCCTCAAACATTTTCCTCCCTAAATATTGACCCACAAATAACATATCTTCGTAGTCGGGTGAAGGCATGTGGGAAATTACCTCTAACGGTCACGGGGAGGGTTAATATGGTAAAAATGGTTTTCCAGCCCAAACTTCTATATGTCCTGCAACACTCTCCCATTTATATTCCGCAGAAGATTTTTAAACAAATAAATGGGTTACTCTCCTCCCTGGTGTGGGCTAGTAAGCGGGCACGTTTGAAATTGGATACTCTGACCAGGGCACGTGAAATGGGGGGTTTGGCTCTACCCAATTTCCGTTTCTACTATTATGCGGCGCAGCTGACGTATGTTTGGGAGTGGGTTACTGACCTTGATGCCCTGGCCTTGCACTCGCTGATGCTGCACCATGATTATCCCGGGGGCTCCCCATTACAGCTACTCCTTTGTGGTAGCGTCAAAATGTCCACAATGCCATTAATTAAACAATCCATCCTAATATGGAGGCTGGTGCACTCTGCGATGCGCGGCCACGGTGTCGATCCTGATACCCCACTGGATAATGCTTACGGGTTGCCAGAACTGTGTCAGCTCCAGGTCCGGGAGGTTTGGGGTAATTGGGGTGTGCATTCTCTAGGACAACTGTATAGTGAAGGGACCCTTACCTCTTTCCAACAACTTCAACGGGCACATAATGTCCCCTCGGGGTTCTTTTTTAGATTCCTTCAGCTGAGACACGCTTTGGCTGCCCAATTTCCAAATGGCCCTCCAGCCCTCATTGACTCCCCGGTCAAATTAATGTTGCAAACGCTGGACTCGGGACACCAGGTTTCTAAGATATATAGTCGTATTCTCCAGGTGTATCATATGGACCCTCTGGCTGTTCTCCGGGGCAAGTGGGAGACTGATGTGGGTATGTTATCAGACGATGCATGGAGTACTGCTATGGGAGCCCATCGGATCTCCACTTCCTCTGTTAGATACCAGCAAATACAATTATACATTCTGCATAGAGTGTATATGACCCCGGTGAGGCTGGCACATATTGGGGGGTCTCATAGCTCACAGTGCCCCAAATGCGGAGCTGTGGGTGCCGACTTCTGGCATCTCCTATGGGTATGCCCTGGCGTGTCTCGGTTCTGGATGGCTGTTATACGCGTCATATGTGATACGGGTGTTCCCGCCTCCGTATGTACGCCTGCAATGTGTACGCTGCTGATTGTGGATGAAGAGGCTTTAGGACCCGCCTAGCAGGCGATATGTTACCAATCTATGTGCTTTAGCTAGGGTCTGTATAGCCCGGTTGTGGCTGGCAGGGGAGGCCCCGGCGCTGAAGGCCTGGATATCCCTGGTCAACGAAACTATCGCACACGAAAAATTTGTGTTCCTGGCGAGGAAGGTAGAAAGGAAATTGTTCATGATCTGGGGCAGGTGGATAGATTCTAGATATTTCAAGGATAGATAAAGTATAGATGAGTATTTCTCTCCTTATTTTATGGAGGAACTTTGTGGGGGTGGATACCCTCGCGGCCGGCCATGCTGTGTTACATTAGGTAATGTTGTGCCTCTTCTGCAATGCTTCTGTCTATATCGGAAGTGATATGTTTATGGATTGTTACTTTCAGACGCCGATAATCTGTGACTGTGTGATTTACGAGACAATATATTCACTCGATGCTTTATCAGTATCCTATATGTACAGCTGTTCATACGCTTTATGTGTGTGTATGTAATTGTTAGTTGTGTTTGTGTAAATTGTCAATGTTTACTTTGAAAATCTAATAAAAACTATTGAATTTAAAAAAAAAAATTAAAGTGCAGCTGTGCCTTGACACAAGTTGTAGTGGATTAGGTATGGACCCATCCAACTCAACAGTTGTATACCGTATATTGTGTGAAAGTCTGGCACTTATCAGATACACAGCCACTAAGGTGCCTTCCCAATGTTTGTAATACACGGGGAACAGAACGGAGCACTCACTGAATTTTGATGCAAACCAATATAATTGCATTAATAAGTTCAGCTTTCAGTACAGGTATATCATTGTTTTTAATTAAGTAAGAGCTCTGTGATCAACTGCAGAATTAAAATACATAAAAATGTATTTCTATCATCATACAGTACTCCATCATATAAAACACAGACCAACTGAACACTTTATAAAATTCAAACCCATGCATACTGCATGCAAAAACCAATGAAAAGTCTGTTTCCACAGAACTTAGAAGATGTATATTAGAAATAATCCAGTGTATTTAATGAGAATCCACCAAGAAAAAAAGGCGCCCAGCTGAGCCTGTGTTGACGTGCTGCTCTCAGGGGAATAGGGTATTAGCAAACCCTAAACAAGTGCAAAAAAGAAAAGGGTAAAGAGAGCGCAAGTAGACTAAACTGTATTAGACATATTTATTCATATAATATGCACAATCGCAAAAGATTAAAATTGAATCTCAACTAATGATATTTAAAATCAATAAATGAGTACCAATAGGATCCACACAGAAATGTTATAATAGTCCTGTAATACTAGTGCACTAGTAGATGACACAATGACTGATAAATTGCTCCTTGATGGAACCAATATGTCCTTCAATTGGTTTGCAAAGTGTTAACAGCTGATGGTTTAATCAAGAGATTTCATGTAGCACTTATGTAACAGTTCCATGGTGTAAATGATTTCTTTTTTTAACAGGCAGGAAGCTATGTATCAACTGTACTCCTGTTACCAAACAAACAGTCTCTGCTAAGTGGTATCGTACTGAGCTTGTGTAAAAAGTACAGTGCAGAGACTCCGTCTGCCACTCTCTCACTGTGACAGCGTAACGGAGCCGTATTTGCTTACCGCTTCCACTGGTGTTCCAGCGGCACTGACAATGGGCCAGACGCCGCTCGTTCTGACGGCTTATTCTCCCACCGAAGCAGCGTGGCGAAGCAACTCTCCCTGCCGTCTCCAAATGTACCCTGGTGATGCTAGAGATGACAGGGCACCGCTGATTCCAGGTGAAACAACTGGCGGCCACGGTCCCCGTGTAGCAAGCGGGACCAATGCAGGTGGCTAAAGTCGAATAGGCCAATTCCAGCAAAGATTGGAGGTGGGATGAATGAAGCCGTGGGACTACAAAGTGCTCAGATCCTTTAGAGCCCTGACGCGTTTCTCGACCGGCAACTACTGGTTGTTTCCTCAGAGCGTTGAAGTAATCATGTCCTTCCAAGTCTCCATATTTAAAGGGAACATGGGATAATCATTAGTACGAACACCTGAAAAACACCTGTTGGGCGTATGTGTGTATAAGAATTCTAATACTATCCGTATTCAAATATAATAATACATAAAATATAAAAACAAACATTCTTTGTATACATATTTTATAAACTTCCACATATGTTTTATGGCAGAGCAACATATTAACAGTAAATATAAATATAAATATAACCTAAAACAAATAGACCTTTAAATAAATTATTTCCATATTTATAAATTTATAAATTCATACATCTGTAAAAAGAGAGGGACAGCAATATATGTTTTTACCTATGTGTGTGTACCGCACATATATATATATATTCTGTAGCACACAGAGTGTACACCCAAGAGTATAATCTGCAGACGCACAGATCAAATTATATTAAATTAGATTAAATTAAGAGAACTAGTATAGAGATCCGTATTATATTCACCATATTCTAATTAATGGTAATGACCCCACAGTGGAGATACATGAAGAATTTTTTTTTCTTTAAAAAAATAAATAAATAATAAATATAATCATAAAAACAAAAAATGTGTAAATATCCACTATTAGCGCATCACTCAGATACTTGGCACAAAACAAAATATATAAACCAAAGTAAAAATAAATACCAAATAACCAGTCCCCACCCAAAGTGGGAAGGACCTGAATAAATGTTAAATCAAATTAAGTGGAGCAAATAATCTTTAATCCATAAATGGTGAATCGGGTGGGTGGATGGATCCGTACCCATACGGCAGAGAGATATATTTAAACTCGATCTGCCTGGATGGGACGGATACCCATCCACCCACTCAACACAGCAACACCCATATTCAATTTTTTTTTTTCACATATATTGACTGGACTGAAACCCCTTGATAATCAAGGGACAGCCCTATCATCACCACTATGTAAACCCTTTAATCAACTAGACAGCATTGAGCTCCACAGTGTCATTAAGACCATGTAGGCTCAAGGTATGTAATTGAAAGATCCAGAAGGCTTTGCGCATGCAGAGCCTTCTGTACCTATCACCTCCCCTCATGGTGGCCCCAATGTGTTCAACTGCTCTAATGGTCAAACCACTCACATTACCCTTCTGACACCAAGAAACATGACTTGACAAACTGTGGGTCTTGATGTTCTTTACAATGTTCCTCTTGTGCTCCATGAACCTTTCATGAAGAGGACGAATTGTACAACCCACATATTGTATGCCGCACTTGCATTGGATGACATATATCACAAAATTCGTCCTACAATTCATGAAGCCCTTGATCTCAAATTCATCTGATCTACTAAAAGACTTGATCTTTGTACACTTATTTTCTACACAGAGGCAGGTTACACATCTGTTCTTACCACATTTAAAAAACCCATTCGGTTTTGGAGGCAGTCTCAGGGTACTCTCTACCATTTCTTTAGGTGTCCTTCTGAATAAACTAGGTGCTAGTTTTTGTTTCAGAGAATTAGCTTTTCTAAACACAACTAGATTCCTTCCCGTTAATGTTGTTTCTAAAAGTTTATCTTATTTTAAAATGGCAGAATTGTTTGTAATTATCTTTTTAATGTCCCTTGCGGCCGTATTATATTGTGTGATAAAGGATATTGACTTATCACTCACTTCTTGTCTATACTTATTAGCAACTGGATAAATCAGTGTAGCCCTGGATTTAAGTTTGGTCTCCAAAATGTGTGTAGGATATCCCCACTTTGTAAATGCAGTATACATAGCTTCTGCTTGATTGATAAAAGCCTCTTCTGTGGAACAGTTCCGACGCAACCGCTGGAACTGTCCTTTGGGTATATTTAGCTTCCATGGTTTATAATGACTACTTGCAAAATGTAAATAATTATTACAGTCCACATTTTTAATGTATGTGGAGGTAACAATTTCATTATCCTGATTAGTGACCGTAATGTCAAGAAAATTTATAGACACTTTACTGAAATTATTAGTGCATTTCAAAACTATTGTGTTTGAATTGAGAAGACCAGTGAGATATGAAAAAGGTGAAGCATCCTCATCCCAAATAAAAAATAAATCATCTATATACCTTCCATAGAGGACCAGGCCCGCACCGAGACCGCCACCCCAAATGATATGCTCCTCAAACCGACCTAGAAAGAGGTTGGCAAAACTCGGCGCAAACCTGGTCCCCATGGCAGTGCCCTTAACCTGTAAATAAAACTGTGAATCAAAAGAAAAATAATTGTGCTCCAAAATAAACCTCATGGCTGACAAAATAAAAGTGCAAAAAGAAACATCCACCTCCGTGTCATGATACAAGTAGTGATTAACTGCCAATAGACCCAAATCATGTGCTATATTGGTGTATAAAGATTCTACATCATATGTTAATAATGTATATGAATCCTTCCAATGTATACCATCTAGTCTCTGAAGAAAATGTGTAGTTTCCCTGATATAAGAGGGGAGGGCCTGAACATACTTTTGTAAATGTGCATCTATATAAGCCAACAGATTAGATGTCAGGGATCCCACCCCTGAAATTATTGGTCGCCCCGGTGGAGAAATTAAGGATTTATGTACCTTTGGCAGATGGTAATAAATGGAAATAATGGGATATTTAACCATCAGAAATAGGAATGTTTCTTTACTGATGTTCCCCTCATCTAATACCATCTCCAATAGGGACCTGAGTTCACCCTGATAGACACTTGTGGGATCTCTTGAAATTTTCTTATAGAAGGTAATATCATTGAGTTGTCTGTATGCCTCCGAGAGGTAATCCTCAAGATTCTGAATGACTAAGCCCCCGCCTTTATCGGCTTGTTTGATAATAATCTTTTTATCATTTATGAGTCTTTTAAGGGCTGTTCTCTCATGTCTTGACAGATTGTCTCTCAGGGCCACAGTATCTTGTCTAGTACACAACTCTCTAAACTCTCTCATAGTTGTAGTATAAAACCTTCAATAAAAGGACCTCTATGTTGGAGAGGGTCAAATTCAGATGGTAATTTGAGTTTTTTTTAAATCTACTCCATTGATGTCATAGACTTTCTTTAGTCTATTGGCATCCTTGGCATTTTCCATCCCCTCATTTTCACCTAAAAGTGATTCTAATATCCCAAGACAAGCATCATCTTGTCTATCCAAGCAGACTGGTGACCCATTGATATTTTGTTTATGTAATGATTTTTTTTATAAAATACCTCTTTCTGCTCAGAGTACGTACAAATCTGTTCAAATCCACAAAAAGCGTAAAAAGGTTCGGTTTATCCCCAGGGGCAAATTTTAAGCCCTTATTTAATAAAGAAATTTCAGCTGGTGTTAAATTTTTTTTGGAGAGATTGAATATACTCCTAGCACTCAGAACCTTCTTACGCTTTTTATGGGCATTGCAGCCTCTAACTCTTCTTCTCTTCTTCTTTTTGGAGTGAGCATCACTCCTTGGTTCTCTCACAATTGTTCTGTGGGTCCCCCGGTGAATGATGTCGTATCTCAAAAAAATTCACCTTTGATGACTTAATGGGACACTCTTCTCTTAAATTGGTGTACTGGGAGGAGTTAAATCCATAGTCCTCAACGCCTCATACCTATTTCCAGAGTTCCTACCCCTCCATGCATCTCTGCTGTGGGTTCTCTGTCTTTGGAATCGCTGTCTCTGAGGTTTATTGGAATAATTCCTAATGCCCGAATGAAATTGTTTCTGTGTTTTCCTTGAATCTCCATATGAATGTACTCTACTTCTATTCATATCTCTGAACCTCTTTTCAAATTTGGGAGAAAACACACTGGACCGCCTCTTTTCCGAAGGGGTTCTATCTCTCTTATTGTATGTTCATACTTGATCCCTATTGTAATCCTCTCTGTCTTGATTTAATTTTTTATACTTCAATGAGATAAGGGTTTTTTCAAAATCCTGAACCTTATTATTCACCCTCTGATCCTTCCCCTCAAAATCTGGATGATTTGAGTGGATCAGTAAAGCTTCTTGTATTTTTTCTATACTGGCTTGAAAATATATCTCTCTGCCGTATGGGTACGGATCAATCCACCTGCTCGATTCACCATTTATGGATTAAAGATTATTATTCCATTTAATTTGATTTAACATTTATTCAGGTCCTTCCGACTTTGAGTGGGGACTGGTTATTTGGTATTTATTTTTACTTTGGTATATATATATATATTTTTTGCCAAGTATCTGAGTGATGCGCTAATAGTGGATATTTACACATTTTTTGTTTTTATGATTATATTTTTTTATTTACTTATTTTTTAAAGAAAACATTTTTCTTCATGTATCTCCACTGTGGGGTCATTACCATAATAAGAATATGGTGAATATAATACGGATCTCTATACTAGTTCTCTTAATTTAATCTAAATTAATATAATTTGATCTGTGTCTGCAGATTATACTCTTGGGTGTACACTCTGTGTGCTAGAGAGTATATATATATATGTGCGGTACACACACGTAGGTAATAACATATATTGCTGTCCTTCTCTTTTTACAGATGTATGAATTTAAAAATTTATAAATATGGAAATTATTTATTTAAAGGTCTATTTGTTTTAGGTTATATTTATATTTACTGTTAATATGTTGCTCTGCCATAAAACATATGTGGAAGTTTATAATATATGTACATGTTAGGGTCTCCTGCCCTGTGCTGCCACGTCGTCATGGCAACCGGGAGACAAGTGCTAGCGGAGTAACCTGAGCGCAGCTGATACTCCGGTTCGGGTCTTTTGCTGTGCAGTGGTTACAGGCAGGGGATCCGGTGCTGGTTTTTGTGCTCACAGTCTGTGAGGTCTGAGGGGGGAGTGGACAGCTCCTGCTTTATAAGGCCTCTTCTCAGGTTAAGCAGATGCTGCTGAATCTTTGTTGGTTAGTCAGTTCCTGAAAGTTAGCCAGTACTGTGTAGCTTTGTATTTGTTGTTGCTTACTGCAAATAGGCCTGGGGATTTGGTACTACACGCTGACAATCCAGACCTAGCAGTAAGACTGGAGTCAGTCGTTTAGCCTGCTGAGGTTCTTTTGCTATTCTGTGAACCCAGCAGGTTTGTGGCTGTACTTTCAGACCTGCCTGCATAATCCTCTCTCACTGTGCAGGGCGTCCATGTGTCAGTTTAGTGGCAGTAAGCTGAACCTGGGCCCTGCAAGTGAGAATTAGGATTGTGGAGACTCTCCTTGTGTCTATTATTCCATCTCTGACCAAGGAGTTTACTGCCACACCCGTTGGTAACCCTTTAGGGTTTTGCTGTTGCCCTTAGCAACAGCATTACGGGTTCTCTACGTATTAAAACACAACATCTTGCTTTTTCCATCTGAGCATTTCTAATACTAGGGAGACACCCAGTTCCTTAGCCTCTGGGCTTCTCTGTTCACTCTGTGTTGGTTTTGTTACCCTATCACCTTCTGTGTACGTTATGTCATATTTCCCAGTCTGTCTGTGAGTTCATTTGTTTTGCATCCCTCTCTGTTCAGACACCAGTACATTCCTGCAGGCACTGGTGTGCATAACAGTTCAAACACCAGTACATTCCTGCAGGCACTGGTGTGCATAACAGTTCAAACACCAGTACATTCCTACAGGCACTGGTGTGCATAACAGTACACAAAGAATGTTTGTTTTTATATTTTATGTATTATTATATTTGAATACGGATAGTATTAGAATTCTTATACACACATACTCCCAACAGGTGTTTTTCAGGTGTTCGTACTAATGATTATCCCATGTTCCCTTTAAATATGGAGACTTGGAAGGACATGATTACTTCAACCCTCTGAGAAAACGACCAGTAGTTGCCGGTCGAGAAACGCGTCAGGGCTCTAAAGGATCCGAGCACTTTGTAGTCCCACGGCTTCATTCATCCCACCTCCAATCTTTGCTGGAATTGGCCTATTCGACTTGAGCCACCTGCATTGGTCCCGCTTGCTACACGGGGACCGTGGCCGCCAGTCGTTTCACCTGGAATCAGCGGTGCCCAGTCATCTCTAGCACCACCAGGGTACATTTGGAGACGGCAGGGAGAGAGTTGCTTCACCACGCTGCTTCGGTGGGAGAATAAGCCATCAGAACGAGCGGCGTCTGGCCCATTGTCAGTGCCGCTGGAACACCGGTGGAAGCGGTAAGCAAATACGGCTCCGTTACGCTGTCACAGTGAGAGAGTGGCAGACGGAGTCTCTGCACTGTACTTTTTACACAAGCTCAGTACGATACCACTGAGCAGAGACTGTTTGTTTGGTAACAGGAGTACAGTTGATACATAGCTTCCTGCCTGTTAAAAAAAGAAATCATTTACACCATGGAACTGTTACATAAGTGCTACATGAAATCTCTTGATTAAACCATCAGCTGTTAACACTTTTCAAACCAATTGAAGGACATATTGGTTCCATCAAGGAGCAATTTATCAGTCATTGTGTCATCTACTAGTGCACTAGTATTACGGGACTATTATAACATTTCAGTGTGGATCCTATTGGCACTCATTTATTGATTTTAAATATCATTAGTTGAGATTCAATTTTAATCTGTTGCGATTGTGCATATTTTATGAATAAATATGTCCAATACAGTTTAGTCTGCTTGCGCTCTCTTTACCCTTTTCTTTTTGTACTTAATGAGAAGGAATAGCATGCACTTGGGGGGAAAAAAAGGTAAAACTCAACTGTGTTAAAACGAAAATGAGTAGTCTCCAATTTGAAACGGTTTTATCCACAGATCGTCTTTCTCCTGGAGACACAATGGGTGTCCTCTCTCCGAGCGCTGTGGTTGGGTCAGTGTATTTATGCTGATTTTCAGAGGAAGGCTAAGGTAGTGGCCAATTTGTTTCATAAAGAACATTTATCCCCCCAACGTTGCCATCTTTGAGTTTCTGTAAGATCTCGCTCATCTTCTAGCACAGCACTCGAACGTCCCCCTTATTGTAGATGTAGATTTTAATTCTATCGACAATACTCTTCTTCATAAGCAGTTTCCCCCTTGATTTTCCAGCCCTTCCTCGTGGAGATGTATCCAAACCCTCAAATCCACTCTCCAGCTCACAGACATCAGGCGTCTTCCTAACCCCATGGATACAACATTGACTTTTCTATACAGGCAGGTGGAACGTGTCTATGGAGCTTCATGAGCATTCTTTATCAATCCACAGATCTCAGAGATTTTATTACCACACAATGAGCGAACTATCTAGACGACAACCTAGAGTGTTGGGAAAGGCCAACGGTAAATTGGGGAGCATCCAGAGCAGTTCTTAGGGTTTCACATTATTGACTTCGTATCGAGACATAAAAAATATTAGCTGCACAATACAATTCCTTGCCCAGTGCCTTGTTACAGGTGCTGCAGGTCCATCTTGCTTCCACATCAGATGACTATTAGCATCAATATGCACAAGCGACTTTTAAATGATTTTATTTTAGCTCAGGCTAAAAGGGACTTAATGTTCACCAAAGTTATGTATTTTGGTTGGGGTAATGAAACTGGCCACTTGCTGGTCATGTCCAATACCATGGCCAAATCAGGGAAACGCCACTGGTTCATTACAACAATTTAACATCCACAGGCAGGGTCTACTACCACAACCTCCCCCGATATTTTTAAACTTTTTGAATATTACTACACCAATGTATGCTATGCCCTCCCTTTTGACCATGTAAAACATGTTAATCTACTGTAATATGAGAAGCGTACTTGCCTACTCTTTCCCAATCCCAATTGGAAGCACTAGGCGAAGATATTACACAGTTACGGCAGCCATCTCCCAGCTCCAGTTACACAAAACTTAAGGTCCCGATGGCTTGGCCAACGAATATTACAAAATATTAAAGCCCCATATTACCCCTACTGTAGTGGAATTATTTAATGACATTCTTCACAACCAGACCTCCTTTACAAATTTCAATTCAGCCCATGCCATTTTTGAATCCTACTGTCGGGTTCAGTATGATTTCCCGATGTACGGGATGCCAGTGGTCAGAATACCGACACAGTCGCATCCCATCCATCAGAATCCCAACAGCCCCCTCTAAAGTACCCTAACCCTCCTCTGCCCTCTACTCTAACCCTAACCCTCCCCTGTGGGTGCCTAAACCTAACCCTCTCGGATGGTGTCTAACCCTCCCAGGTGGAGCCTAACCTAACCGTCCCTTCCTGGCTGCCTAAACCTAACCCTCACCACTTGATGCCCAACTCTAACATCCCCTTCTATGTGCCTAAAATTAACCCTCCCTCTCCGGTCCCTATCCATAACCTTCCCGGCCCTGCACCCTAGCCCCCCTTCTTATTCCTAAACCTAACACACACTCCCTCAGACGACCCCCTCCCTGTGGCAAGACACCAGCGCATCCCTCTGTCAGGATGATCAGGACACTGGCTGTCAGTATTGTGACACCGGTATCCCGTGCAGCGTCGGTATCTAGACGCCGGGATTGCGTCCTCCTTAGGGATCCCGGCATCGGTAAATCGACTGCCGGAATCCCATCCGTCGGGAAGCTAACTGCTTCTCCTACTGCCCCATTACATTGTTTAACACAGACATTAAATTGCTAGCCAAAATTATGGCTGATAGGCTCCACCTTATTCTTTCCCAGGTCCTTACCACCCATGAACTTATATTCATGTGTAATCAACAATCTGTCAAGGGAGTGAGGGCCGCTATTGCTGCTCTGGTTTCTTCCTCTCAAGATGCCCACACACAAAGCACTTTTATTAGCTTAGATAACACCAAAGCATTTGACACTATCCTATGGCCACATTTGTTTTTCGATTCTCTCACTTTTAAATATTTATCCTATTTTTATAGATTTTATTCAATATCTTTACATGTCCCTAGCCACTTCCTTCTTACTTAAAGGTGATCCTCTAATCATGTCCTATAGCACCCGCCAAGGATGTCCTCTTTCCCCACTACTATTCAACATAGGTATTGATCCCCTTCTACAATACTGCAAAACAACACTCACATTTGGAGAATCACCAATGGTTCCAAAGAAATAAAACTAACCGCCTTTGCGGATGAAATCTTACAATACTTTTCCAACCCTTCTGACTCACTAGTTCACCTAATTGAAGAATTACACTTGTTTGGGGAAGTGTCTAGTTTCACTGTCAATTGGTCCAAATCTATTGCACTCCGTTTGGGTCATGATAGACCTCATCCTGCTGGAGTGGATTCGGTATCATTATCTTGGCGATAAGATTACTTTACTAATCTGGGGGATAAAATCCCACGAATCTCGAGACTTTTCTATAAACTTAATTTCACCCATCAGTTGGATGAGACCTCTGTTGGGCTGGAAAGCTGGAAATCCCTCCCCATTTCATACATTGGCAGGCAAACTGCATCAAAATGATAACGTTTCCACGCCTTATGTTCCTGATGCAGGTGCTAATACTGCCACTGACTCCTACAGGTGTTATACATGCACACTTTCTCTTTCAACATTTCATCTGGCAGGGGAAAAGGTCATGTATTCAATGATTGAAATTACAACAACCCAAATCACACGGTTGTATTAATGGGATGTAGTTATGTGACCGGTGTTCAGGAGACTGCCAGTCACAATACCTCCCCCTACATCCCACGCCCTGAGAATCCAGACAGTCGGTATGCCGACTAGCAAGGACTATTTCCACTCGTGAGTGTCCACGATACCCATAGAGTGGGAATATAACCTGTGGTGACTGCAGGTCACCACCATGCCCGCAAGGGGCTTCTTTTGCTCTTGCCCCCCCCCCCACTCCCGCCGGCATTCCGCTGCCAGGATCCTGACGGAGTTATGCTGACCCGCCGGTCACGCATACCCAACCCGTATTAATTTCACTAATGTACAATGGTACTCCCAAGCGGCTCTCTTACATTCTGTCAAAGATTGGCTGCACGATCAGGAAGTCTACAGTATACCAATACATATCTGGAGAGGGAATTTATGGAAGTAGATTTGATGTTTCTACACCTCCATGATCAGGAGGTCCCACCTCACATGAGAGGCCTCCCAGGAAATTGTGGCATACTCTATGCCATAAAACAATTTAAAAGCACATAAGTCTTTTTATCTCGCTGTCCAACCCTGATATTCAGGAGGGTCATTCTAGACACCCTTTTAACATCTGGTGAGTAGGAGGTGTAATTAATATAGGATGCCTAGTCAACTCATCGGGGACAAAGGCCTCTCACATTCCAGGATGCAAGAGAAGTTCCCTGTAGCTTTTCTTCTGGCTCAAAATTACATTAGTTGGACTGTTCACCTCTTTTCTCAAGCCGACTGGTTGAATCCCGTAGACAGCAATTACCGGAAAGTAGAGGGTTGACATTCTGTTTCCCAAGGCGCTCCTTAGACATGGATCTCACAGCTTCTGAGCCTGCAGATAGCTGATTTTTTTAAAGGCTCATATTAGGTCATGTCATATGCTTTCCTCTACCATGTATGCAGAAATGTTCCTTAATATATTGTACAGGTCCTATCTGTCCCCGCATAAGAGCTTTGTAATTGGGCTTTCAACAACCCACTTCTGTTTCAAATGTGGCCAATCTATTTCATTGTTTATGGCCATGTCCACTAATTCGTAGATTCTTGTTGCAAGTGCTCAATTACTCCAGAGAGTAACTGGTTTAACTATATATAATTAACCCCTGAATGGGCTTTGTTTGGTATTCTCCAAATAGGGCTGCATATTTCAAAGGGAGGCAGACACCTACTACTGACCCTTAGTGCAGCTGCATTAAAGTCTATCCTACAGGTGTGAATACATCCTGAACACCAACTCTTTTTAAACTAAACTATTTTACCTCTTCTGCAAGACATGGGTGGAGTTAGTGCAAGAGTGGGATGCCAAAACTGAAAAATTGTTTAAAAAGTGGAGTTTTAATGTGACTCTTTCCACTGACATTCAAACCCAAATTGAAACTTCTTATGTAATGCCTCCTGGTATCTTCTTAGAATGGTTAAGGGTGACCCTCCCATTACAATGCGATCTTGGGGGAAAGGGGGTGCGAGCAAACTTTATTTTATTAGGTTCTGATTTGATTTAATTGTAACTTTTGTACTTGCTTGTTTTGTCATCTTTGTGAGCCACCAATGTCCTCTTTTCTTTTTGTTTGTTGACCATATGACTATTTGTCAATATTATATTCATTCCCAATTGGTCATTTGTATTCCTTTGTGTTGGGCCTTCCTACTGTATCTGTGAATATGCAAGTATTACTTTATAGTATGTTCACTGTCCAATTATTTATACATTGCTTCAATAAAAACATCTACTTGAAAAAAATTCAACTGTGTTCGTTGTTGCTCCCCGTTAATGGTTAATGTTGTTAGCATTTGTTATAGGTCTGATGAACTTGCCATGTGCCAGAGGGTAAGAATCAGGTGAGTTGATTTAATTGTCTGAGTTCTAGACACCAGAAGTAAAGACCCTGTGTAATCCTGCTCATTTTCTGCACTGTAGCCACTGATCAAGCTGCTATACAGTGCTGACTCCAGACCATTTCTCTCAGTTTGGCTGCATGCTGCTTCTAATACAGCCTTTGGAACAGACTCATCCAAGCAATACAGCGAACATGACTACAGCATACAGCTTCAGTAGCTCCGGAGAGTGAAACGTGCACATAGACACTTCTCTATTCACAGCACCTGTTAAGAAGACACACTATTTTTCACCTGTAAGGTATTAAGTGCTGCAAGAGCCAGTGTCTATTAGTGATCTGTCTGCCTTAATATACATATGTTGCTGACTGAGGCTGGTAAGTTATCTCTCAATTTCTAAATACATAATTAAATGACTCAGGGGAGATGCTATTATCATATAGTATAGGGACCACCAGAACAGAGACACCTGGCAGTAAAATGGAGGCTTACCATATGTTTGCAAATGTATGTAACAGAGATCTCTGCATTTAGGAACATAGCCAGAATATCAGGGGAACACCTCTTTTCACAGTATTTTATGCCCTATAGTAGTGCCTAAATTAATTTTATGCCCCATAATAGAAACCTAATTTACATTGGGGTTGATGTGTCAAGTGGTGAAAAGAGTGGAGAAGTGGACCAATGGAGAAGTTGCAACCAAACAGCATCTACCAACCATTTTATAGAATATACTAGATAACTGCTACATCAAAGCTGATTGGTTGCTATGGGCAACTTCACTCTTTTCACTACCCCATTATATCACATAGTGCACCAACTATGTATTATGCTATTTTATGGTGCTCAAAGTTAACAACATACAACATTGGTGGTCCTTCCGAGTTGTTCGCTCGGTATTTTTTTGTCGCAACAGAGCGATTAGTTGCTAATGCGCATGCGCAATGTCCACAGTGCGACTGCGCCAAGTAAATTTGCTATGCAGTTAGGTATTTTACTCACGGCATTACAAGGTTTTTTCTTCGTTCTGGTGATCGTAATGTGATTGACAGGAAATGGGTGTTTCTGGGCGGAAACTGGCCGTTTTATGGATGTGTGCGAAAAAACGCTACCGTTTCTGGGAAAAACGCGGGAGTGGCTGGAGAAATGGAGGAGTGTCTGGGCGAACGCTGGGTGTGTTTGTGACATCAAACCAGGAACGACAAGCACTGAACTGATCGCAGATGCCGAGTAAGTCTGGAGCTACTCAGAAACTGCTAAGAAGTGTCTATTCACAATTCTGCTAATCTTTCGTTCGCAATTTTGCTAAGCTAAGATTCACTCCCAGTAGGCGGCGGCTTAGCGTGTGCAAAGCTGCAAAAAGTAGCTTGCGAGAGAACAACTCGGAATGAGGGCCCTTGTACTGCTGTCAGTACCCATGCCACAAAGTGCCCTCAATTCAAATTGTGACTCAGTGCTAAGCGGGCAATTAGGAGAACCTAGTCGGCAACTTAATTTCAGGGCCATAGTTGGGCTCTCTAAGCCTCTGGGCCCCATAACAGTGGCCCAATCTGCCCACACTATAGAAACATCTGTGTCTGCATTGCTATTATCACGTAGAATGTAAGTATATTTATGCTGGCCTATCTGCAGTGAGCAGGCGGAATTGTTTGTTGTTATATCTATATACTGTAGTCTAAATTAACCACTTCCTTGCATGACCTTATGATGGGCCTATAAATTGACTTGAGCAACTGCCAGTCTGTATCATGGCCCTATGAGGAATGGATGGCAACAGTAATTGGAGGGTATGCTGATCTTTGTAGTGCCATATTGGTTAATGTTGGGGTGCCTCCATATAAGTAAGCTATCAAGTTAGAAATACATAGAGACCCATAGGAGATGCTATTATCTTGTAGTGTAGGGACCACCGGAGCAGAGACACCTTACCGTGGCCTTATGGCTTCCCATATATTTAGAATGTTATTGGTATATTTACTACGGTGTGGGTTTTTAGAAGTGAACATGTTGCACATAGCAGCCAATCAAATTCTACTTCTCATTTATCTAGCACCTCCTAAAAGATAAAAGCTGCAATCGGATAGGTTGCTATGGGCCACATATCCTCATTTATCTAGCACCTCCTAAAAGATAAAAGCTGCAATCGGATAGGTTGCTATGGGCCACATTTCCACTTCTACAAACCCGCTGATTAGTAAATGTACCCGTAATTCTCTTTATGCTGGCTTATTTACAGTGTGCTGGGGGAATTGTACACTGTTTTTGCTGACTGAGGCTGGCAAAGGAATCAATGAAAACTATACTTATGCATATCGCTGCCAATAGTAAAAAAGTCCTTTATATACTGTAAAACATGCAAACTCCATGATTATATACATTAACGGTCTGCTGTAACTGTTTTTTTTCTGGTTTAATGCTTGTTGAACATCTTTGATTTTTTTTTTATATATATTTTTATTGAAGACTGACATAAGGATACACTTCCAGGAAACAGATACTGTCAGGAGCAAAGGTAAGCAGAGCCAGATTAAGGGGGGGGGGCCCAGGGGATACGTACCCCGGGCCCCCCTTTCCAAAAGGGCCCCCTGCCACACTGCAGATCGGATCTCTCTTCCGATCCGATCTGCGGTGCTGTGCTCCCCGGCTCCCGTCCTCACTGCAGCAGCTGCACACAGACAGGACAGCTGAGCTGAGCGACGGCTCAGCTGTCCAATAATGTATCAATGAAACAGCCTGCGTGCCCAGCCAATGACTGAGCGGCAGGCTGCTTCATACATACTTTATTGGACAGCTGAGCCGTCGCTCAGCTCAGCTGTCCTGTCTGTGTGCAGCTGCTGCAGTGAGGACGGGAGCCGGGGAGCACAGCACCGCAGATCGGATCGGAAGAGAGATACGATCTGCGGTGTGGCAGGGGGTGTGCTGCTTGGGGAGGCAAATATATATATATATATATATATATATATATATGTGTGTATATGTGTGTATATATATATATATATATATATATATGTGTATATATATATAAGCATATAAGCATTGCTGTTTCTCCTTGACAAAGGGGTGTGCCAACCCCGAAACGTTGGATTTCAGAAACGTGTTTTAATACACCAAGAAGTTTGCTTTAAGTCTCTGAGTGCCGCAGTCCCTTTTTTGCTCGTATATGTGTATATATATATATATTTTTTTCCCGCCTTCTCTAATAGGGGCCCCACTCTCTTAAGTGCTCCAGGCCCCCCATGGTCTTAATCCGGCTCTGAAGGTAAGAGGTACAACATCTAAAATATGTGGTACAAATAGACGTAATATACAAAGCAGGTGGCATTTGTGATGGGCATAAAAGAGATAGGGGAAGATGTACCAAACCTTGGATAGAGATAAGGTAGAGATAGATAAGCTATCAACCAACCAACCAGCTCCTGACATTTATCATACGCAGCCTGTAACATGGAAGTTAGGAGCTGATTGGTTTGTACTTTATCTCTCACCACTTCTATCTCCAAGGCTTGGTACATCTGCCCCTGTCTCTTTCATGCTTCCTGCAATTGCCATCTTCAACCATTTTTCTAAATGTTATGATCCAAACAAACACGTCTGTCTCTGGAGGGGAGACCGGAGAGAGTCAGGCAAATCTTGAACAAACAATGAATTGAAATCAAGCATAAATGTACCAAACAAAACTACAGGTAGGAGAGAGAATGCGAAACGTTACAATGGAGGGGTCTCAGCAGAATAGTAAGCCGTATGTTGCAAGTAGCCATAGAGGGATGATAGGCCGTAACGTAGCAAAAGAACAAATACAAGGCATGAAATTCACAGCAGTCGGAGCAATTCAGGTGAATGTGACTAAGAGGGCTCAGAAGAAAATGAGTGTCAAATTTGAGCAGTCGCTCTATGTACAGGAAAAACAGCAATGGAGATGTATACGTATAGCATAAGACAAAAAAGTTCAACTCAATGACTTGCGTTATGGACAGAGCACATAGGCTGTTGAGAGTATATAACTTTAAGGACTCAAGAGAAAAGAGGTTTGTGCTCTGCAATGAGCAAGTACCACCTTCGTTTTGTACAGGTCTAGAGCCGTAGCGTTGGCAGGGCAATCTACAAGCTTGTCCTGGACGTCACTGGTATTTCCAGGATCCCTGTCCCTCCCAGTGGGTAGAAATTGGATAGTGGCACAGAGATGGAGGGGAGAAGTTACTATTTACTTGATGGATGGAAGGGCCCGGGTCTACGTTCTCCATTCTCTCCCACTCACAGCCACTACCTCTTGCTGTACCTGTATAGCAGCACAGAACAGAGGCACAGATGTGAGAGAGTATATTGCTGCAGCAGTCCTTTCACGCTACCTGATGGGCTGCACTACTATACAGGCATGGCCAGTGGTAGTGGGCAGATAGGGTGTCCTCTGTAGCCAAATCCCTCTCCCCTGGAACCACCCCCTGTTCTGCAGTAGCACTTTATTCAGTTTTTCCAGTGGGCATGGCCACACATTTCCAGATTTGGCGCCGGGCAACGACAAGAACTACGAAGAAAGACTTTGCAGCAGCGATCGCTAGAAGATTGACAGGCAGAAGGCAGATCCGGGCGTCAACTGACCATTTTCGGGGAGTGGTGAGTCCAATGCAGCATGTCGAGGTGTTTGGAGGGCGGATGTCTGCTGTCAATTCCGGGACCTGACAGGCTGAAGTGATCGCAGTGGGTAGTAAGTCCAGACCTACTCCTAAACTGCACAAAATGTTTTTGCATAGCTCGGCTGCACAAGCGAACGCAGCCTTGCTATGCAAAAATACACTCCCCCATAGGCGGTGACTATCTGATCACACGGCAGCTAAAAACAGCTACCGTGCGATCAACTCGGAATGAGGACCCTTTATGTGGCTACAGGCAGTATAAATAAACTAGAGTGACAATAATCATAGCACAAAAAAAGATAAAAGCCCAGATTTATCAAGCCTTGGAGAGTGATACATTTTCAACTAATCAGCTCCTAACTGTAATTTTTTTTTTCAAACACAGCCTGCAACATGGCAGATAGGAGCTGATTGGTTGGTACTTTATCACCATGCAATTTATCGCACTCCAAGGCTTGATAAATCTGGGCATAAGAGTGGTAGCAAGTGGTAATAGTGAAATTAGCATAATGTAAACACAGTACATACAAATAATACAGGACATGTATAAAAGAATGAGGTATACTAATAACAATCCGAGAAAATACAGTATACAAACAAGACATACCCAGAGGCGTATCTAGACATTTTGGTGCCCTGTGCCAGAAAGAGCAGAGTAGCAGGGACGTGCAGTCAGGGGAGGCAGGGGAGGCAGTGCCTCCCCTGTCATTAATGAGTAAAATAATACAAAGAAGATACTTATGACACATAAGTATCTTCTTTATTATTTTACCTATCATTAATGTGTGTGAAAATCAGTTTGGGAGGCACCGATCATGGTGCCTCCCGTAGTGATTAGGAAAGGTATAGGGGGGCGGGCGGGGGCGGGGCCTAGCAATGGGCATGAAAAGCCCATTGAAATAACATGGGAAAGCGGCACCATTAGTGGTGCCGCTTTCCTACAGGGACGTGCTTTCAACCTATGAAAGCACGTCCCTGTGAGTGAAGGCACAGTGATTGGCCAGCGGATCCGTCACTGGATCCGCTGTCAATCACTGTGTGGGCGTCGGTACCAGCGGAGGTGCGGGCGGCGGAGATGCGGGATGCGGCGGGCCGGGCAGCGAAGGTGCTGGCGGCGGAGAGGTGGGCGGCGGTAGCGGCGGCGGGACGCGGCATTCAGACCCCTTGTGCAGAGTTTGGCAGCGGAAGCGGTACCCATTTCAAAAATGGCGCCTCAGCGTCACTTTTGAAATTCAAGATGGCCGCCGCGAGCCAATCATGGCTCGTCGCGTCATCGCCCCGCCCCCTCCCGCTGACTTATATAAGTCAGCGCGAGGCAGCGGCTGTCACAGTCCGACGGTGGAGGAGGAGCAGAGAAGAGCTCCTGAAGACGCCGTGGAAGTCCTGGATGGGCGGCGGCTATGCAAAAGAGCTTAGCAGCCGCCGCCCACCAGGTGAAGATGCTGGAAGTCCTGGGAAGGCGGCGGCCATGCAAAAGAGCTTAAAGGCCGCCGCCTCCCAGGTAAAGACGTCGTGGAAGTCCTGGATGGGCGGCGGCTATGCAAAAGAGCTTAGCAGCCGCCGCCCACCAGGTGAAGACGCCGGAGGAAGACCCCAGAAGCCCTGGGGAGGTGGCGCCCCCCAGGTAAAGACGCCGGAAGCCCTGGGAAGGCGGCGGCCATGCAAAAGAGCTTAAAGGCCGCCGCCCCCAGGTGAAGACCCAGTTTAATAAAGGATTTTTAAAGAATGTGTCGTTTTTTTTTTTCAATATTTTCTTTACAGGTGGACTACAGGTGCCAGCGGGCCCTTTATGTCCGGGCATGCTGGCACTTGTGGTTCTCCAAGTGCCAGCATGCTGGGGCAGGCTTGCTAGGACCTGTAGGCCACCTGTAAAGAACAATGGCCCTCATTCCGAGTCGTTCGCTCGTTCTTTTTCATCGCATCGCAGTGAAAATCCGCTTAGTACGCATGCGCAATGTTCGCACTGCGACTGCGCCAAGTAATTTTGCTATGAAGAAAGGATTTTTACTCACGGCTTTTTCTTCGCTCCGGCGATCGTAGTGTGATTGACAGGAAATGGGTGTTACTGGGCGGAAACACGGCGTTTTATGGGCGTGTGGATGGAAACGCTACCGTTTCCGGAAAAAACGCAGGAGTGGCTGGAGAAACGGGGGAGTGTCTGAGCGAACGCTGGGTGTGTTTGTGACGTCAAACCAGGAACGACAAGCACTGAACTGATCGCACAGGCAGAGTACGGTTGAAGTTACTCAGAAACTGCTAAGTAGTTTGTAATCGCAATATTGCGAATACATCGGTCGCAATTTTAAGAAGCTAAGATACACTCCCAGTAGGCGTAGGCTTAGCGTGTGTAACTCTGCTAAATTCGCATTGCGACCGATCAACTCGGAATGAGGGCCAATATTACTATTCTTTGCAGGTGGACTACAGGTGCCAGCGGGCCCTTTATGTCCGGGCATGCTGGCACTTGTGGTTCTCCAAGTGCCAGCATGCTGGGGCAATCTTGCTGGGATCTGTAGGCAACCTCTAAAGAACAGTATTAGCATACAATGAACCCCGCACCCACCGCCACCAGGGGTGCGGGGCATAGCACTGGGCTATCAGCCCAGTGCTGGTTGTTGCTCGGGAGGGGGGACCCCATTTAGATTTTTTGGGGGTCCCACTTTCCGAGGAATTCCAGCCCTGGGCTGACTGGTTTGGGGGGTGTTTAATGGCATGGCAGGGGGACCCCACACTGAGTGTCTCCCCTGCTATGGCATTATCCCCCCTGGCTGGTTCTGCCTGGTGCTGGTTTTAGTGGTGTGGGGGGACTGCACTTTTTTTTTCCGGGGGGTGGGGGGGAGGTGTTTAGCTGCAGTGCCTCCCCAGGCCCTGACCTCACCGCATGTCACTGCAGAGTAGTACCCCTTGTACACGTTACGCCACACAGTAGTACCTCTTGAACACATTACACAAGACAGTAGTACCCATTGTACACATTACATCACAGAGTTGTACTCCCTGTACACATTATGCCACACAGTAGCATCCCTTATACACAATACATAACAGAGTAGTACCCCTTAAACACATTACATCACACAGTAGTACCCCTATTACATGTTACGTCACACAGTAGTACACCTTGTATATGTTACATCACACAGTAGTACCCCTATTACATGTTACGTCACACAGTAGTACACCTTGTACATGTTACATCACACAGTAGTACCCCTTGTATATGTTACACCACACAGGGTACCCCTTGTACATGTTACCCCACAGAGTAGTACTCCTTGTACACGTGACATCACAGAATAGTACCCCTTTTAAATGTTACACCACGCAGTAGTACCCCTTGAACACATTACCTCACCCAGTGGTACCCCTTGTACTCGTTAAGTAACACAGAGTAGCCCATGTACATGTTACGTCACACAGTAGTACCCCTTGTACACATTACATCACATAGTAGTACCCCTGGTATAGATTATGCCTCACAGTAACCCTCCCAAACATTATGCCATATTTGAATTTTAAATAACATTGGGGGTAATTCTGAGTTGATCGCAGCAGCAAGTTTGTTAGCAATTGGGCAAAACCATGTGCACTGCAGGGGGGGGGGGGCAGATATAACATTTGCAGAGAGAGTTAGATTTGGGTGGGTTATTTTGTTTCTGTGCAGCGTAAATACTGGCTGCTTTATTTTTACACTGCAATTTAGATTTCAGTTTGAATACACCCCACCCAAATCTAACTCTCTCTGCACATGTTATATCTGCCCCCCCTGCAGTGCACATGGTTTTGCCCAACTGCTAGCAAATTTGCTGCTGCGATCAACTCAGAATTAGGGTCTTAGGCCCTCATTCCGAGTTGTTCGCTCGCAAGGCGATTTTAGCAGAGTTACACACGCTAAGCCGCCGCCTACTGGGAGTGAATCTTAGCTTCTTAAAATTGCGAACGATGTATTCGCAATATTGCGATTACAAACTACTTAGCAGTTTCAGAGTAGCTTCAGACTTACTCGGCATCTGCGATCAGTTCAGTGCTTGTCATTCCTGGTTTGACGTCACAAACACACATAGCGTTCGCCCAGACACTCCTCCGTTTCTCCAGCCACTCCCGCGTTTTTTCCGGAAACGGTAGCGTTTTTATCCACACGCCCATAAAACGCCGTGTTTCCGCCCAGTAACACCCATTTCCTGTCAATCACACTACGATCGCCGGAGCGAAGAAAATGCCGTGAGTAAAAATACTATCTTCATAGCAAAATTACTTGGCGCAGTCGCAGTGCGAACATTGCGCATGCGTACTAAGCGGATTTTCACTGCGATGCGATGAAAAAGAACGAGCGAACGACTCGGAATGAGGGCCATTGTTCTTTACAGGTGGCCTACAGGTCCTAGCAAGCCTGCCCCAGCATTACTTGGCGCAGTCGCAGTGCGAACATTGCGCATGCGTACTAAGCAGAAAAACGCTGCGATGCGAAGAAAATTACCGAGCGAACGACTCGGAATGAGGGCCTTTGTGCAGAAAAGCACTCACTGCGGTGCTGCACTCATTGCACTGTGGGGTGGTCTTCTGTATACCGGCGGTCGGGCTCCCGGCGCTCAGTATACCGGCGCCGGGAGCCCGACCGCCGGCATACCGACACTTATTTTCCCTCATGGGGGTCCACGACCCCCATAGAGGGAGAATAAAATAGTGTGGCGCGCGTAGCGCGCCACCGAGCCCGTAGCGTGGCGAGCGCAGCGAGCCCGCAAGGGGCTCATTTGCGCTCGCCACACTGTCGGTCAGCCGGCGGTCGGGCTCCCGGCGCCGGTATGCTGGGCGCCGGGAGCCCGACCGCCGGCCAGCCGTAGTGAACCCGCACTGTGCACTGCTGCTGTCTCTTCACGTTGTTCCGATCACTCCATCAGCAGTGGTGCCTCTTCTCTTCAGTGCTGCGCTGCCAGCCTCAACATCATGGCAATCCAGTCAGCTCCTCTGTGATGGGCACCATGGGAATGGACTGGGGGAGACATCATTACATCTCTCCCAATCTCAAGAGACACTGCATGAGACAGGGGAGGGGCAGAATAAATGGAGCAGGCAGCTGCAGCACTGTCCGCTGCAATGTGTAATGGTAGTCGTGCGCCCGGCAGAGAAGAATCTGGTGCGCACACACACAGGGGATCGCTGGTTGATGCATTCTGTGCTGGCGCATTGGTGGCACCACCCTAGTGACAGCCCTGTACAAACCAAATGTTATCAGATTAACCCCATTTTAAATAGTTCGGCAGGTAAACAAAAAAATATAACACTGTCTAGTATCAGTAATTGCAATGCTTTAACACTCACGAATCAAACACTTCTCATTCTCAGTGGCTGGAACAACAGGCTAATGTATACATAGTGTCCTGGGAGTAGGTATAGGAAAAATAGAGGTGAGCTGCTCAGATTTTGTAAAATCCAAGCCGCCTCGAATTTCCGGGATCCGAGTCATTCTGAGCCTGGCTCGGGTTTTCCTGCCAGACCCGGATTCCAAATCAAGTCAAAACATCACCATTCTGCCGTTGGATTCTTCTGGGTTTTGGATACGATATAAGGAGGCCACGGCCGGGACTCTGTGACATTTCACTCCAGTCCAGGCATGCTGCTGTATGGTGCACCTTGCTTTAAGTGGCTGTGTGGTGTCCATCTCAGAGTGCTGTTTGGTGTCCATCTCAGAGTGTCTGTGTGGTGTCCATCTCAGAGTGGCTGTGCGGTGTCCATCTCAGAGTGGCTGTATGGTGTCCATCTCAGAGTGGCTGTGCGGTGTCCAACTCAGAGTGGCTGTATGGTGTCCATCTCAGAGTGGCTGTGCGGTGTCCATCTCAGAGTGGCTGTGCTGTGTCCATCTCAGAGTGGCTGTATGGTGTCCATCTCAGAGTGGCTGTGCGGTGTCCATCTCAGAGTGACTGTGTGGTCTGTGTTTCAGAGTGGATGTGCGGTGTCCACCTCAGAGTGGCTGTGCGGTGTCCATCTTAGAGTGGCTATGCAGTGTCCATCTCAGAGTGTGCTGTGCGGTGTCCATCTCAGAGTGGCTGTGCGGTGTCCATCTCAGAGTGGCTGTGCGGTGTCCATCTCAGAGTGGCTGTGCGGTGTCCATCTCAGAGTGGCTGTGTGGTATCCATCTGAGAATGGCTGTGCAGTGTCCATCTCAGAGTGGCTGTGCGGTGTCCATCTCAGAGTGGCTGTGCGGTGTCAATCTCAGAGTGGCTGTGCGGTGTCCATCTCAGAGTGGCTGTGCGGTGTCCATCTCAGAGTGGCTGTGCGGTGTCAATCTCAGAGTGGCTGTGCGGTGTCCATCTCAGAGTGGCTGTGCGGTGTCCATCTCAGAGTAGCTGTGCGGTGTCCATCTCAAAGTGGCTGTGCAGTGTCCATCTCAAAGTGGCTGTGCGGTGTCCCTATATCAGAGTGGCTGTGCGGTGTCCATCTCAGAGTGGCTGTGCGGTGGCCATCTCAGAGTGGCTGTGTGGTATCCATCTGAGAATGGCTGTGCAGTGTCCATCTCAGAGTGGCTGTGCGGTGTCCATCTCAGAGTGGCTGTGCGGTGTCCATCTCAGAGTAGCTGTGCGGTGTCCATCTCAAAGTGGCTGTGCAGTGTCCATCTCAAAGTGGCTGTGCAGTGTCCATCTGAGAGTGGCTGTGCAGTGTCCATTTCAGAGTGGCTGTGCGGTGTCCATCTCAGAGTGGCTGTGCGGTGTCAATCTCAGAGTGGCTGTGCGGTGTCCATCTCAGAGTGGCTGTGCGGTGTCCATCTCAGAGTGGCTGTGCGGTGTCCATCTCAGAGTGGCTGTGCGGTGTCCATCTCACAGTGGCTGTGCGGTGTCCATCTCAGAGTGGCTGTGCGGTGTCCATCTCAGAGTGGCTGTGCGGTGTCCATCTCAGAGTGGCTGTGCGGTGTCCATCTCACAGTGGCTGTGCGGTGTCCATCTCAGAGTGGCTGTGCGGTGTCCATCTCAGAGTGGCTGTGCGGTGTCCATCTCAGAGTGGCTGTGTGGTATCCATCTGAGAGTGGCTGTGCGGTGTCAATCTCAGAGTGGCTGTGTGGTGTCCATCTCAGAGTGGCTGTGCGGTGTCCATCTCAGAGTGGCTGTGCAGTGTCCATCTCAGAGTGGCTGTGCGGTGTCCATCTCAGAGTGGCTGTGCAGTGTCCATCTCAAAGTGGCTGTGCGGTGTCCCTATCTCAGAGTGGCTGTGCGGTGTCCATCTCAGAGTGGCTGTGCGGTGTCCATCTCAAAGTGGCTGTGCGGTGTCCATCTCAGAGTGGCTGTGCGGTGTCCATCTCAGAGTGGCTGTGCGGTGTCCATCTCAGAGTGGCTGTGCGGTGTCCATCTCAGAGTGGCTGTGCTGTGTCCATCTCAGAGTGGCTGTGCGGTGTCCACCTCAAAGTGGCTGTGCGGTGTCCATCTCAGAGTGGCTGTGCAGTGTCCATCTCAGAGTGGCTGTGCGGTGTCCATCTCAGAGTGGCTGTGCGGTGTCCATCTCAGAGTGGCTGTGCGGTGTCCACCTCAAAGTGGCTGTGCGGTGTCCATCTCAGAGTGGCTGTGCGGTGTCCATCTCAGAGTGGCTGTGCGGTGTCCATCTCAGAGTGGCTGTGCGGTGTCCATCTCACGGGCACAGTGAACTTAATGCAGGGTTGGGTAATAAATTCCACTGGTTATATAACCCACCCATGAAAGGTGCCATGCAAGACAGCTATTTTTGTGTGCAATATAAGTTGTTACCCTGGGTGGAATAGGCAATGCCTAGAAGAGATGACACAAAACACGGAAGTTGCTGCATACTTAAGCTAAAAGCAGAGCCCTTACATTACCATCAGTTACAAGTATGATGCTCATATACACCAGCTAGCAGCAGCAATCCGACAGTACATTTTATATAAGGATCTGGGAAATTGTCATCTGACAGTTATAACTAATTAGTATCTGTTGAACACCTGCTCAGAGACTGCTGAGCGTAACCTGCATAATTCAATGTAACCTGTAGCTTATGACCCAATCAACGTAACCACTTGCCTGACGTGGTCGTATCATTTGCGACCACACCAGATTGAATGTGACCAGTCAGAAACGCAGAGTGGGTGGCTGACGGAAAATAATCTTCCTGCAGCCACCACTCACAGAGGAACCTGCACCCTCCCCCAGTGTCTGCCATTCTGCTGATCGGACAGCACAGCATGACCCTCAACCCAGCCACTGCACAGAGAAACAGCCACCTTGCAAATGTAAAATATCCCCCCCCCCCCCCCCCCCCCTCAGCCTCCTAGTGTTTACCTGGTGGCTCCTGGAGAAATCAAAGTCTGAATGGTTGCAATGTTCCTGATGTTCTGATGTTGATGCCGCTATGCTTGAAAACTTGATATTGTACAAATGTTAATATATATATATATATATATAGTACAAAAAGTTTGTGCGCAACTATGTTCTCCAATCCGTGGAACCACAAGTCCCAGCTTCCAGAATGTAATTTCCAAGACCAACCAGGTGTATCCTATGGTGTCTATAGGTCTCCGTTGCACAATAGATCTTTGAGATCGGCGTCTCCTTTAAGCCAGTATCCACTACCAGCAAACAAAGATTTCTACAATATGAATGAAAAAGGGCGCCTCATAGTGCATAAACCAGTTTTTAAGAGAGGGATTTAATTTCACTTCTTAATACATATTCGGTTTAAAAGTGACGTACCAGATGCGGCGGTCTCAACCACCGTAAGTATACACGTGACGAAGTCCATCGTGACGAAACGCGTAGGGGTGTGGCCTGGCGTGAAGGAGCAGACGTCGGTGGTGAGCCTGCTGATTGTTGCTGCTGGTGGTATATCCACTCATTTATCATTAAACGTGTATACTTACGGTGGTTGAGACCGCCGCATCTGGTACGTCACTTTTAAACCGAATATGTATTAAGAAGTGAAATTAAATCCCTCTTTTAAAAACTGGTTTATGCACTATGAGGCGCCCTTTTTCATTCATATTGTAGAAATATATATATATATATATATGGTTCCATAGAGGTGTCCGCACTCACGTCCCATAAGCCATCAACGTGGTGCTCCTCATGATAACCCCAAAAGGTTTCACATATACCAGGTGTGTTGGAGGATCAGCCGACCCCAACAGAGGGCACTCACCAGTCCATATAGATTTTAAAAGCTTTATTGATACAGTCACCAGTAGTGTGTCGACGTTTCGACCCCTAGGGCCTTTCTCAAGACAGTCAGAAAGGACATCCAAACAGCATGCCAGTTACACACATACTGACACTGCCTACCGGGTCCCCTTATATAGCACATCATATTCCAATCAATAATGCAATCAACCCAAACAGGTCACATGCAGTGTAATTAAGACCCATACTCTGCATATAGTATAACATCAAAACTCACAAAACATCATAGAAACCATAATCCATATTGCCGGGGTAGACATAGTCAGCACAGTTCAGCAATTCAAAACAGCTGAGGACGCTGAGCCGCGCGCCCGGAACTACCGGAAGCGCATCATACGCGTCTCTCGTTGTCATAGCTACAGTGATCGAGTCGTTTGTGCCATCAGTAACCAAGGCAGCGCAACGCACATCTATCCACACCATGGACACTGATCACATGCCCACCGCTCACAGGAACACACCATATGTGTCACCCGTTACCAAGGTAACCCCAACACACTGTGGAGCGCAAATCCGGAAGCGCCGTATAACCAACGTGCGTTCCACCAGCGCTCCTAGCCGCGCTCCACAGTGCTGGGTCCAACCAGCCTAGAGCCAGCAATATATCACAATACACTATAGAGGTTAATTAGTAACACAAAGACTAATACCTTATAGACCCATAAACTCAACTCAATTTATATACTGAACCTCCGATACGGTATAGCAACATATTAATCAGACATAAGATATAAACTTTATGTCAGCGGCAGAGTAATAAGCATAGATGGTCTTTAGTTTACACTATAGGCACGGATCAGCTATACAAATTAATCCAATATTACATTCGCACCACATCGATGATTACGGCAATATCATACTACATCAATTAAATACTAGAATAAGAAATGCAGGAGCAGGATTACAGCAGTACTTATGAGCTGTAAATGTAAACAATATACTAGAGGCTGTCTGCCCTATATCGTACACATCGTACCAATTATCATATCAATCCCATACTCCCTCGGCGAAATCCCACCAATCGGATATAGGGATTGAATATAGGACACATCAATATAATTATATAATAGACAACCAAAAATATGATGCAATAGAAGAGGACCCGGCAAAAGCAATACACCCATTAATACCCCCAACATAAAATCTCCATATATGGTAGAATATAGGGGTAGAATAAAAGAATGTTGGGAAGATGATTTTCATGTGAGAAGGTTAGCAACAAGATATGAAGACGATAAGTATTTATAGAGAAGGTGGTCCCCGTATAGGGACTCCAGGCGGTTCTGAGATGATAGGGATTATTGAATGCCTGAACATGAATCGAGGACATCAGGAGTCCCTGTGTCTAATAGGTTTGATCCTTTGAGGACTAGAGAAAGGGATGATGATGTGAGGAATGAAAACAGAAAGGTTTTTTTTAGGAAGAACATCGAAGAGACACCCACCAGATATACCCCAATATCGAATACCGTTGAGGAGAAAGTACCGATGAGTACTAATACTAATAAAGGAAAGGAAAAAGGGGGGGGGGTGGGGTAAAGAGGAAAATGAAGACTAAACTGAGAAAGAGAATTATGAAAGCTAAAAAAGAAAAATCGGAAAAGGATAAATGTTTGAAAGATACTAAAGTTTATAATATCAGTTCATATGCCCTTACTGAGGTTGAAGAAAAACTTTTAAAGACAGGATTGAAGTTTGCCCCCATAAGTGATGCAAAATCGTCTGAGTTATTTGTTGATGTTCAAAAATATTTACGTAAATTATCGTTGAAGAGATTTTTTCATAAAGAGGGTGAAAAAGATACTGAAGTAAAGGAGGATGTATCAAAGTTTAAGAAAAAGTCTGTGTTTAATTCTACTTTTAGTAGAGGTGCAGCAGTTGATACATATGATAAATTAGTCCTGAAAGATTTGGAGAAAATGTGTGAAGAAGGCTATAGTCAAGGTAACCAATATAAAGGGAAGAGAGATTTAACTAAGGGGCCCTACTCACTGGCCGACCCGCCGCCGAGCAGCCCGACGGCGGATACGGCCGACGAGCGACCCGGCGGCGGGGGGGGGCAGTGACGGGGGGAGTGAAGTTTCTTCACTCCCCCCATCACCCGGCTGCATTGAAGTGCAGGCTAATATGGACGAGATCGTCCATATTGGCCTGCATGCACAGCCGACGGGAGACCAGCGATGAACGAGCGCGGGGACGCGCATCGTTCATCGCTGGAGTCTCCACACTGAAAGATATGAACGAGTTCTCGTTCATTTATGAACGAGATCGTTCATATCTTTCAGTATATCGGCCAGTGTGTAGGGCCTATAAGAAAGAAAGAGAAGCATTAAGGAATCTACAGGAGAATGAATCCATCACCATCAAACCCGCAGATAAAGGGGGCGGATGGTGGTGATGTATACGGTAAAATATGAGAACAAAATAAAGGAATTGTTAGCGGATTTGAGCACGTATCTCCCATAAAAAAAAGTCCTATGGATAAAATAACAAGTGATCTGTATAATTTGGTGGAGAAATATTATGAAAAAGGGGTAATAACTGAGAAAGAAAAGGAATTTTTAAAGATTGAAGACCCTGTTCTTGCAGTAATATATGGTTTACCGAAAGTCCATAAAAATATAGAAGATCTTCCCCTACGTCCAGTTGTGTCAGGGGTAGGTTCTATTACTTCAAATCTTTCACAGATGGTTGATTTCCACCTGCAACCTATAGTTTGTAAAGGTAAAGCATATTTGAAAGAAACGGTAAATATTACAAATAAATGACAGGATTTTGTATGGCAACCAGGTGATATATTAGTCACCACGGATGTAGGATCATTGTACTCTATTATAGAGCATAATAGAGGTCTTCAGGCTGTTGAAAAGGTATTGGTGCATGAGAATATGGAGGAAAATTTAAAAGCATTTATTTTGGATATTGACCAATAATAATTCTTTCTTTAAGGATACGTATTTTTTGCAGCACCTCGGGATGACGATGAGTGCGAGATTCACCCCAAGTTTCGCAAATATCTTTATGGACTTGTGGGAAGAGTCCTGCGTGTGGCCGGAGCCGGGGGCGGGTCTCGCACGCGATTATCGCTATATAGATGACATTATCTTTGTATGGAGAGGAGGAGAGGAGTCATTGTTGGCATTTCAGGAAGGTTTAAATAAAAATGATTTTGGGATTGTATTGACATTTAATAATAGTGAGGAGAAAATAGTTTTTTTGGACCTGACTGTTTATATTAAAGATCAGTTGGTGTGCACACAGAGTTACACAAAACCAACAGATATTAGTCAGGATAGTAATCATCATCCAACTTGGTTACGTGGAATACCAGGGAGTCAGTTTAGTCGTTTTAGGCGTAATTGTACAGCAGATACAACCTATAGAGAACAGGCATCTGTAATGAAAGAGCAATTTCTGCAGAAGGTTTCCGATCCAGTATGTTTGGAGAATGTACTTGAGGATGTAGGAAAAACTGAGAGTGGTGTATTATTGCAGAAAAAGATGCGAGAAAAAGATGAGGATTTTTCAGTAGCCTTTGTGACATCTTATAATAAAAAATATAAAACGATCGAGAAAATATTAAAAAAACATTGGGCTATTTTAAAAACGGACCCGATTTTAGATAAGGTGTTATTAGATAAACCTAAAGTCATATATAAAAAAGCACCCAATTTATAGAAACATTTGGTGAAGAGTGCTGTTGAACCTAAACCTACTATATATACTAGGAATAAATCTAAGGGATTTTTTTAGATGCGGCCTATGTATAGGCTGTAGACATATAAAAGGAAATGAAGGAAGCAAGATTGAAACATTTGTATCAAATGTAACAAAAAGGAGTATAAAATAAAACATTTTGTTACGTGTGGGAGTAGTAACGTTATATACCTCATTCAATGTCAGTGTATGAGACAATATGTTGGCAGAACAAGCAGGCAGTTTAAGGTTAGAATGGGAGAGCACATAAAAAAACATCCGGAAGGATGTGGAAAATCACTGTTTGTCTGCCCATTGTAAAGATCATACACATAACTGTTCACTCAGTGGGATTGTTAGTTTTAAGATAATAGATCATGTAAAGGGTAGTTGGAGGAGGAACGATGTAGCAGCAGCATTAGCGAGAACAGAAATGCGCTGGATACATGAATTGAAAATGTTACAGCCCAGAGGATTGAATGGCGAGTTCGAAATAAAGTGATTTTTATAGATAGATTTCAAAATTGAAATGATATTTTTATGGATATGTGACGGGAATAGGTGGTATCATAAACTTATAACGTTAAGGGAATATTGGAGTATGTATAGAGGACCCTGTAATGAGCATACCAGACTCCTTACTGGAGATGTTACGTAAAGTGGTGGAAGTATATATCTTTAAGGGAACCCTGTAATATGTATACCTGACCCTGTAATGAGTACACCGGATTCTTAGGATTCTCAAGAGGTAGTATAAATTTGTATTGAGGCCGAGTTCACCTGTGCCTCGACAAAGACCCGTGTGGGTAGAAACGCGTCGGCAATAGTTGAATTTGCTCTCCTTTGTGGAAGTGACGGGGAGCTGATATATGGAAAGGCGGGGAGACGGTGCAGAGAGAGCAGTAGCGCTGCAGCGCTGAAGGAACGGAGAGACTGGATATTCTGTGGGACAACCAGCGGTGTATTAGAAAGTTACAGCGGGTAACGTAATTCCTGCATGTTAGGGACGCCGCATAATAACGGAAGCCTGAGGATCCGGTGACGTCAGTTATTCCTATATAAGACACCTTTAAACTGCTCGTGTCTTCCCGGCATCTGTTCCATGTTTGAACGCTCCCAGAGTGTGGATAAGAAGTTTTATGCAGTACGTTTTAATAAAGGTGAAAAAAGGATACCCAGTAATGTGGATGATTGGAGGACATTGGTGATGAAATTACCTACTTACTGTTTAAAGATCAAGAGCTGCGGTGTTTAAGAAATATCTGAATGGGACATAGGGGTCTATTCATGCATTGCTTCGATGCGATGTATAGCTGTGATAAGTAGAAATTCATGTATACTCACCCTTCCGACGATGCGCTGCGGTGTCTGGGGCTCCTGTGGTGAGGTCTTCTCCAGCGGTCCTTCCCAGCGATGCGCGGGGTCCAGCGGCGGGTCCCTTTGCGCATGCGCAGGGTGTTAACCTCCCGGCAGGCCGCAGTGGTTGCTGGGAGGTCAGGGGGCGGAGCCAGAGCGAGGTGCAGAGCAGCGATCAGGGAAGCATTGAGCTTCCCTGCCGTCTCCGCACTACAGTTCAGGTTACGCCGTCCTGAGATGGCGAACCTGAACTCCATGGAGAAGCGGAAAGCAGAGCTTTCCGCACCTTCATGAATCGCACTCACCATACAAAGGTATGGTGATGCGATTCAGGCACAGAGCGGGGGTACCGCTGGAGAAGTCAGACTTCTCCACGCTAACCACTCTGTGAATTGCGGTAAGCAGAGAAAAGCCCTGTTTAACGCAAAACAGGGCTTTTCAATGCTGCATGAATAGACCCCTAAATATTATGAACAGCGCTGGTTTCCCCTTTTTTTCCCCTTGTTTGACTGTGATCGTTTTTTTGCCGTATAAGGTTGTTTTGCCGTTTAAAAAAGGGGGAACAGCTGCAGTTGATTGATTTAGCGCTCGACACAAGGAAATCCACTTGTTTTAATTTGTAGAGATAAAGAGGGTCATTCTGAGTTGTTCGCTCGCTAGCAGTTTTTAGCAGCCGTGCAAACGCTATGCCGTCTCCCACTGGTAGTGTATTTTAGCTTAGCAGAAGTGCGAACGAAAGGTTCGCAGAGCGGCGGCAACGTTTTTTGTGCAGTTTTAGAGTAGCTCAAAACCTGCTCAGCACTTGCGAGTTCCTGTTTTGACGTCACAAACACGCCCTGCGTTCGCCCAGCCACGCCTGCGTTTTTCCTGTCACGCCTGCGTTTCTTCCAACACTCCCTGAAAACTGTCAGTTGACACCCAGAAACGCCCCTTTCTCATACGTCCTATAGGATGCTGGGGTCCACTTCAGTACCATCTGGTATAGACGGTTCCGCAGGAGCCATGGGCACTTTAAGACTTTTTCAGAGTGTGAACTGGCTCCTCCCTCTATGCCCCTCCTTCAGACCTCAGTTTAGCAAATGTGCCCAGGCAGACTGGTCGCACTCTAGTGGAGCTTTACTGAGTTTCACTAAAAGACTTTATGTTAGGTTTTTCATTTTCAGGGAGAACTGCTGGCAACAGTCTCCCTGCTTCGTGGGACTTAAGGGGAAGAAGTAGGAACCAACTTCCTGTATAGTTTCTTGGCCCTGCTTCTGCTGACAGGACACCATTAGCTCCTGAAGGGTACTGAACACTAGCTGCAGCTATGCGCTCACTCCCACAGCATGCCGTCACCCCCCTAACAGAGCCAGAAGTCAGAAGACTGGTGAGTAGTATTACCGGAGGTCTGCAGAGAGGGATCTCCGGTCATCGTGACGGCTTAAGGTACCGCGCAGCGAGCAGGAATGCTGCGCGAACATGCTCTCCATAACAAGGTGCAGGGCGCGGGGGAGGGGCGCCTGGGCAGCATGAAACCTACTCTCATTGGCAAAAGGTGGCATATGATGCTGTGGCACAGTCCTATGCCCCCGCCAGTATAAAAAATATTGTGATATTTTCTGAGGAGAATCGTGCCATTACAGGGGGCGGGGCTTCCTCCTCAGTCAGCCAGCACATTGCTCAGCGCCATTTTCTCCAGGCAGGCTGCAGGGGAAGAAATGCTGGTCCTCCTCCACTTCTAAATCAAGTATCAGGGTGATATAAAGGGGGGGCAGAGTGTATATTGGTTCTCAAGTATACAATTGGCCCTAAAGGTCTCTAGACATTTTGCATGCACAGGGATTTTAGTCACTGGCGCTGAGCTGTGAACTGGCAATTCCCTTGTGTGTCCTTCTGACAGATTTTACTGTGGGTCTGTCCCCTATAAGCCCCGGAGTGTCTGTGGTGTGTTTGTGCACGTGTGTGACATGTCTGAGGCAGGGAGCTCTTCCCCTGAGGGAGCCATTTTAGGGACACAGATGTAATGTGGTGGCGCTGCCGGCACACCACGAGCCTGAATGGGTGAAATAATTACGTGATAGTGTGAATCATATCAGTAAGAGATTGGATAAGTCTGAGTCTCATGCAGAAACTTGGAGAAAATCCGTGGAGGATGTGATTTTTAGTGGTTCTGTTTTTTCATCCACAGGGGATCCCTATGGGTCATCACATAAAAGGTAATTTGCACAAATAGTATATACTGATACCGACACGGACTCTGATTCCTATGTCGACACTAGTGATTCCAGGGGAATAGATCCTAAATTAGCAAAAAAACATTCAATACATGATTGTGGCTATAAAGGAGGTCTTAGAAGTTTTGGAGCCCCCTCCTTTATCACAGGAGAAGGCTTACTTTTATAAAGAAAAGAAACTTAATGTCACTTTTCCTCCATCTCATGAACTGAACAGTTTGTTTGAGGGAGTCTGGGCAAACCCTGAAAAGAAGTTTCAGATTCCAAAAAGAATTCAGGTAGCTTACCCTTTCCCTGCAGAGGACAGGAAAAGGTGGGAGTCACCCCCTGTTTTAGACAGTGCCCTGTCACGGTTAACAAAAAAGGTGATTCTCCCTGCACCTAGGACGGCTTCACTAAAAGAGCCGGCAGACCGCAAGTTAGAGAATACTTTGAAAACTATTTATGTGGCTAATGGGACATTGGTGGTCATCCCGAGTTGTTCGCTCGTTGCGGATTTTTGCAGCACAGCGATCAGGCAGAAATCGGCATTTATGCGCATGCGCATGGGCCGCAGTGCGCACGTGAAATTTACTTTCACAACAAACAAAGCAATTTTACACTGGTCCGAACGACGCTTTTCAGTCGCTCTGCTGATCGGTGAGTGATTGACAGGAAAGGGGCGTTTCTGGGAGGTAACTAAGCGTTTTCCGGGAGTGTGCTAAAAAACGCAGGCGTGTCAGGTACAAACGCAGGTGTGCCAGGGGAAACGGGGGAGTGGCTGGCCGAACGCAGGGCGTGTTTGTGACGTCAAACCAGGAACCAAACAGTCTGCAGTGATCGCAATCTAGGAGTAGGTCTGGAGCTACTCAGAAACTGCAGGAAAAGATTTTACAGCAATTCTGCTAATCGTTCGTTCGCACTTCTGCTATGCTAAGATACACTCCCAGAGGGCGGCGGCCTAGCGTGTGCATTGCTGCTAAAAGCAGCTAGCGAGCGAACAACTCGGAATGAGGGCCATTACTCAGGCCTACCATTGCCTGTGCGTGGGTGAGTAATGCTATTGAAAAGTGGTCAGAAAACTTGTCATCAGAAATTGACACAATAGATAGAGACGAGATACTTCTAACTTTAGGTCATATCAAAGACGCTGCTGCGTATATGCTAGAAGCCATGAAAGATATTGGTCTCTTGGGATCAAAAGCCATTACAATGGCAATCTCAGCACGGAGGGCGTTGTGGATTCGCCAATGGAATGCTGATGCAGATTCCAAAAGGAATATGGAGGCTCTCCCGTACAAATGTGAGGCCTTATTTGGAGATGGGCTGGATGCTTTAGTTTGTGCGGCTACCACAGGTAAGTCGACATTCTTGCCTTATGCTCCAGCACCGGCAAAAAAGACACATCACTCTCAGATGCAGTCCTTTCGGCCCAATAGATCCAAAAAGGGTAATGGTTCCCCTTTCTTTGCGGGTAGAGGAAGGGGAAGAGGAAAAAAGCCCACAGTGTCTCCGCTCTCACAGGAGCAGAAATCAACCTCTGCTTATGCCAAACCTGCAGCATGACGCTGGGGCTCCTTTGCGGGAGTCCGCTCAGGTGGGGGCACGTCTGAAATTTTTCAGTCACTTCTGGGTTCAATCTGGCCTAGACCCGTGGGTCGTACAAATAGTGTCCCAAGGGTACAAACTGGAGTTTCAAGACGTATCCCCATGTCGGTTTTTCAAATCGGCCTTACCAGCTTCTGTCCCAGACAGGGAAGTGGTAGCAGCAGCAATACAAAAATTGTGTCAGGATCAAGTCATTGTCCTGGTTCCCTTGTTACAACAAGGAGAAGGGTTTTATTCAAGCCTATTTGTAGTTCCGAAGTCGGACGGCTCAGTCAGACCAATTCTAAACCTGAAAAATCTGAATCTCTACCTGAAAAGGTTCAAGTTCAAGATGGAATCTCTGAGGGCAATGATTTCCAGTCTGGAGGAGGGGGAATTCATGGTGTCAGTGGACATAAAAGATGCCTACTTACATGTTCCCATTTATCCTCCACATCAAGCTTATCTGAGATTCGCAGTACAGGATTGTCATTACCAGTTTCAGACGTTGCCGTTTGGACTCTCCATGGCACAGAGGGTGTTCACCAAGGTGATGGCGGAGCTGATGGTCCTCATTCGACAGCAAGGAGTCAATATACTTCCTTACCTGGACGATCTCCTGATAAAAGGGAGGTCCAGGAAAAAGTTGGTGCAGAACATTGCACTCTCCCTGACAGTACTCCAACATCACGGTTGGATCATAAATTTTCCAAAGTCACAATTGGAACCGACGACAAGATTGTCCATTCTCGGGATGATACTGGACACAGAAGTACAGAGGGTATTTCTTCCAGTAGAAAAGGTTCTGGAAATCCAGAGAATGGTCAAACAAATTCTGAAACCAACAAGAGTGTCGATTCATCAATGCATTCAGTTGTTGGGAAAGATGGTAGCGAGGCAGTTTGGTTGATTCCATGCCAGAGTATTCCAGTGGGACCTGTTGGACAAGTGGTCTGGATCCCATCTACACATGCATCAGAGGATAATCCTGTCATCCAAAGCCAGAATTTTGCTCCTGTGGTGGCTACACAGTTCTCACCTCCTAGAGGGACGCAGGTTCGGGATTCAAGACAGGATCCTGGTGACCACGGATGCAAGTCTCCGAGGCTGGGGAGCAGTCACACAGGGGGAGAGCTTCCAAGGAAGATGGTCAAGTCAAGAGACTTGTCTTCACATAAACGTTCTGGAGTTGAGAGCCATTTACAACGGCCTTCTACAAGCGGTACATCTTCTTAAAGATCAACCCGTACAGATCCAGTCGGACAATGTAACAGCAGTCGCGTACATAAACTGTCAGGGCGGAACGAAAAGCAGAGCGGCAATGGCAGAGGTGTCAAAGATCCTCCTCTGGGCAGAAAGACATGCAAAAGCTCTGTCGGCAATTTTCATTCCGGGAGTGGACAACTAGGAAGCAGACTTCCTCAGCAGACACGATATCCATCCAGGAGAATGGGGCCTTCACCAAGAAGTCTTCGCAGAGTTGACAGGTCTTTGGGGAATTCCTCAAATAGACATGATGGCATCTCGTCGCAACAAGAAGCTTCAGAGATATTGTTCCAGGCCGAAAGACCCTCAAGCAATAGCAGTGGATGCACTAGTGACCCAGTGGGTGTTTACAGTCGGTATATGTCTTCCCTCCACTTCCATTGATACCAAAAGTTCTCAAAATCAAAACAGGAGTTCGAGCGATCCTCATTGTCCCAGACTGGCCAAGGAAGGCTTGGTATCCAGATCTTCAAGAGTTGATCATAGGAGATCCTCGGCCTCTTCCTCTCCGCGAGGACCTGCTGCAGCAGGGGCCGTGCGTGTATCAAGACTTACCGCGGCTACGTTTGACGGCATGGCTGTTGAGCGCCGAATCCTAGCCCGAAAGGGTAATCCCAAAGAAGTCATTCCCACTCTTATTCAATCCAGGAAAGGAGTAAAGTCTAAACATTACCACCGTATTTGGAGAAAATATGTGTCTTGGTGTGAAACCAAGAAGGCTCCAATAGAAGAGTTTCAGTTAGGACGTTTTCTCCATTTTCTCCAGGCGGGTGTGGATGCGGGCCTAAGATTGGGTTCAATCAAGGTCTAGATTTCGTCTTTGTCCGTTTTCTTTCAGAAACAATTGGCCTCCCTTCCAGAAGTTCAGACATTCGTGAAAGGGGTGCTACACATCCAACCTCCATTTGTGCCTACTGTGGCACCATGGGATCTTAACGTGGTGTTGCGATTCCTTCAAACGGATTTGTTTGAACCTCTCCAGGAGATAGAGTTGAAATTTCTCACTTGGAAAGTGGTCATGCTGTTGGCCTTGGCATCCGCAAGAAGGGTGTCTGAGTTAGGGGCCTTGTCCCACAAGAGCCCTTATTTGGTCTTCCATGAAGATAGGGCTGAGTTACGAACTCGTCAACAATTTCTTCCAAAGGTGGTTTCTTCTTTCCATATAAACCAGCCTATTGTGGTGCCAGTGGCTACTGACACCATCGCTGCTTCAAAGTCTTTGGATGTGGTCAGGGCTTTGAAAATCTATGTCTCAAGAACGGCTCGGATATGGAAAACAGAAGCTCTGTTTGTCCTGTATGCTCCCAACAAGATTGGGTGTCCTGCTTCTAAGCAGACTATTGCACGCTGGATCAGAGGTACGATTCAGCACGCTCATTCTATGGCAGGATTGCCGATACCAAATTCGGTGACTGCCCATTCTACTAGAAAGGTGGGCTCATCCTGGGCGGCTGCCCGGGGGGTCTCTGCATTACAACTTTGCCGAGCAGCTACTTGGTCAGGGGCAAGCATGTTTGCTAAATTTTACAAGTTTGACACCTTGGCCGATGAGTACCTACAGTTTGGTCAATCGGTGCTGCAGGGTCATCCGCACTCTCCCGCCAGTACTGGAGCTTTGGTATAACCCCATGGTACTGAAGTGGACCCCAGCATCCTTAGGACGTATGAGAAAACAGGATTTTAATACCTACCGGTAAATCCTTTTCTTCTAGTCCGTAGAGGATGCTGGGCACCCGGCCCAGTGCGTACTTTACCTGCAGTTGTTAATTTGTTAAAAAATCTTTTCAGCACGTTTGCTGTAATGTTCATGCCTGTTGGCATGTGTTTCGTTGAATGCCATGTGTGCAGCATGGTTGAGGTGTGAGCTGGTATAAATCTCACCTTTAACTTAAAAGTAAATCCTTTTCTCGAAATGTCCGTCTCCCTGCGCACAGTTCCTATACTGAGGTCTGGAGGAGGGGCAAAGAGGAAGGAGCCAGTTCACACTCTGAAAAAGTCCTAAAGTGCCCATGGCTCCTGCGGAACCCTCTATACCCCATGGTACTGAAGTGGACCCCAGCATCCTCTACGGACTAGGAGAAAAGGATTTACCACTAGGTATTAAAATCCTGTTTTCCTGTCAATCACTCTGCGGCCACTCTGAAAAGCTTCGCTAGGCCTTGTGTGAAACTACATTGTTCGTTGTAATAGTAAGTCGCACGTGTGCATTGCGCCGCATACGCATGCACAGAAGTGGCAATTTTTTGCCTCATCGCTGCACAGCATCCGAATGCAGCTAGCGATCAACTCGGAATGACCACCAAAGTACCATCCAATCCGCTCCTAACTACCATGTCACATGCTGGGTTTGAAAAATGACAGTTAGGAGCGGATTGCCTGGTACTTTATCTCAGTCCAAGGCTTAATAAATAAACCCCTGTATCATAGAACATAACCATAAATTGTATCACCTATTACTGGTTTGATTGAAGGATTCCTGCAGAAGGGGACCTTTTCCACAACTGACCCAGAGTATTAAACTAATGGTACTAGTCTCTCTGTAAAGACAAATATTCTCTAATGGGAAAGCAGTGTTTATGCATTTAAATAACTAAAATCCCTGAATTAGGGAACAGAAAAGTGCACAAATGATAGTCTGTCCAATGTTTCATAGTAAGAAAAGGGGAGGGTTGGTTTAGGCCGCAGGGAGGTGCAGTCAGGGGAGGCAGTGCCTCCCCTGTCATATTCCAATCTGATGATTACAATAATACAGATGCTGTGTTATAAATGACTTCTTTGTATTATTCTATTCATTTTTGCAGTAAAAATCCTAGCCATTCCTGGACGGGAGGCAGCGAGAGCGCTGCCTCCCACTGACAATTATAATCTGTAGGAAGATGGGGGTGGGGCCATGGCCGCTGGCAGGAAAAACCCATTGGAAAAAATGGGGGAATGAGGCACCTCTATCTCTGCCTCAATGACAGGGATGTGACAGCTGATGCAGGGACGGATCCAGAGGGGGCATGACAACTGCTTTCTGACCCTCCTTGATTGGATGCCTAGTTGGTTTCCTGCCCGACCAGCCCCTGTTCATACGCCTTATACGTATCTCTATTGGTGGAACTCGGCGGATGGCTCCCCCAGAGCAGCTCCTCTCGAACCATGATGCTGCCTGTAACACTGGATCCACCCAGTGGCACCCTTCTGCTGCAGTGTACACCGGGGGTCTGTAAGTTACAGCTGTCTAGGTCCCGCTCCCGACTCCACAGACTTTACTAGACATGAGCCCCTCCTAGTGTTGCTGGTGGCCGGTATCAAGACACCCTGATCCCCCATTCACCCATTTTCTTACCAGGGCTGGCTCCCGGCAGCTTAGCAGAGCCACGATTTGTGGGTGTTTAGGGGGCGGGTCCTAATACAGAGAAGTGCCCGCCCCCAGGACAGACCTGTGTTGTGTAGTCAGTGTCACTGTCTCTCCTGCTCGCTCTTCTCTTACTCCTCTCTCGCTCTCTCTCTGACACTATCTCTTCCTGACACTGTCTCTCTGTCTCCCTAACACTGTGCCTCTCTCCCTCTCTCTCTGATGCGGTTTCTTTCTTCCTGACACTGTCTCTCTCCCTCTCTCTTCCTGACACTGTCTCTTCTCCCTCTCTCTGACTCTCTCTCCCCCTCTCTCTGACACTGTCTCTCCAACTCTCTCCCTGACACTATCTCCCTCTCTCTCCCTGACACTGTCTCCCTCTCTCTCTCTGACACTGTATTTTTCACCATCTCTCTCTCCCTGACAGTCTCCCTCTCCCTGACAGTCTCTCCCTCTCTCTCCCTGCCACTGTCTCTCTCGCTCTATCTTCCTGACACTGTCTCTCTCCCTGACACTCTCACACTTTCTGCCACTGTCTCTCCCTGACACTGTCTCTTGCTCTTTCCCTAAGACTGTCTCTATCTCTCTTTCTCCCTGACACTGTCTCTATGACAATATCTCCCTCTCTCCCTGACACTGTCTCTTTTCCTGACACCCTCTCCCTGACACTCTCACTCTCTATTGCTCCCCTCTCTTTCTCTCTCTCCCTGACACTCTCACTCCCGCTTGCTCCCCTCTCTCTCTAACACTTTTTTCTCTCTTTCACTCTCTCCCTGACCCACCCGGTCTCTCTCAATTTCTTTCTCACTTTTTTCTTTCTCCCCCTGGTGCCCTCTTTCTCTCTTGCTTCTCTCTTTCTTCCTGATACACTCGCTCTCTCTCTGACACCCTCTTTGTCTCTCTCTCACTCCCTTCACTACCTGCTCCCTTAAGGGGAATTGTAGTGACAGCGGCAGGGGGTGGGGGACCCAAGATTTCTATTGCTGGCCCTGCCCCCTGCCGCCCCCTCTCTCTCTCTCTGCCTCTCTTTCTTTGTCCATTGCATCATTGCCCCACCCACACTGGCCAGTGCCTTCCCAGCCATTGACGTCACCACACGTCATTGGTATCATGAGACCAGCATTTGGGATCCCCGGAGGTCACCATACCGACCCCGGGATCCCGATCCCCAGATTGCCGGCGGGAGGGGTTGGCACGAGCAAAAGAAAGCCCCTTGCAGTCTCGGTGGCTCGCCACAGGTTCTATTCCCTGTTAGTTGGCATGCTGACTGTCAGGCTGGCCAGAGATTGGGATTCCAGTGTCACATGACTACATCCCCTCTGTTAGACCCAGAAAAACTGTTAGCCATTAGAAATGATCTTAGTAGATAAATGTTAAATGGTGAATATGCATTTCTGTTGATGTTCATGTCACTCTCTGAGTATATATAAGACAAGGTAGTGTGACCAGTGTGCATTAAATTGTTTTTGTTTTTTTTGTCTGTGTCCTATACTGTGCAGAATATACTTATATGCACTACAAACCATTGCTTAGTCATAGCTGCTCATTAGGGCAGTGTAATGGTTGGCCGAAGATAACTCTTGGGAGGGACTACCCCTAATTTAGCCTGTATAATCTCTATCTGACATATGACTTGTGGTTTCATCTATGAGTAGTATTTTAGTGCCCAGAATCGCTATGAAAGGCTGTCAGTATACTGTATGTGCTTGAGTTTTCATCAATAGACCAATATACTTTACCAAACACATTACTTGTGCACTCCACCTGTTTAAGGTATTAACATACACTATTAGAAAACTTTTTAACAATTATCAGGATTTCCATTGTATAATCTGTTTTGGTTGCTCAGTGACAACATTCCTAAGAGAGATTACATAAATAAATTATCATTAGTTCAAGCACATATATTTGTTTTATAATATATTTTTTTTATTTAGTCCTAAATTGATGTCAGTTCCAGGATTAATAACCATGTGTGTATAAATTAGAATATAACTGTAATTCAAACACTTCTTTGACCGTAGAGCTGTATTTTAATTCATAATTATCAATCCCATTAACATTGAATAAACAACAAAAAAGACAAAATATTTTAAAACTTTATTTTTTTAATTTCTCTAAACTTTTAATTCAATACGTTTTTATTGAAAAACAAAGAACATTACAAGTTACGTACACTCACATGGATAGGCGGTAGCTTTTACAGAAGATTCATGAAGTAAAAAGAGAAAGAAAAAATGCAGGAGAACAAGAAGGAGGAGAGGAAGGAAACCAGAAGCAAAAGTCACAAAAATACAAATGTAGGGGTAAATTTACTAAAGCTTCTAAAATTGAAAAATGGTGATGTTGCCCATAGCAACAAATCAGATTCTGTCTATCATTTCTCTATTGCATCCTAGAAAATGATTTAAAAAAATCTGATTAGTTGATATGGGTAATATCCCCACTTTTCAATTTTAGAAGCTTTAGTATATATACCATGTAGATGGAGGCATTGCATGGCATCACAATCCATGTTACTCTTTAAAACACGGGCAAGCGCAACCAACAGCCGTATCTAAAGAACTAACAAATATCCAATCCAAGCCCCCCAGTGAGACAGGGGTCACCAGGGAGTGGAATGATGGGTGGTATACTTTTGGGGACACAACATGAAGCTGGATGTGGAATGATTGCACTTATCTATTTAAAAAAAAGACCCAGCTATAACAATTCCAAGAATAAAGGAAACGATTGGACTACTGCGCAGAGCAAATGTTCCGCTGCTGCACGAAAATGACGTTTTCATGTCCAGGCTATCCAATTTGGAAGACTGGGTGCCGAGTGAGCAGACACTTTTAGTGGCACATCCCCGAATCGCCACAGATTTCTTTACAGGAGCTGTGAAGAACAAACAGTATAAGTATCAGTGAAGAATTCTTGTAACTTTTTTTTAAAGAAAAATAACATATAGTAACCACTCATACAGTACGTAATGAGATTATCAGAGAGGTGCAGCTTCCAGTCATCCGGAGACACCAGAATAAACCTCTCTATGGCTTAAATAGAACCTGAATTATTATGGGCTTACATGAGGAGTGGTGTATACAGGATGCTGCCACAATGTTTACAAATTTGTCATCCTCTCCACTATGCTTATATTAGGGTTAGGCTACAGGAGTTGTACGTTAAGGTTAAGGTATGTTAAGGTTAGTCTGGGGGAGAATTAGGCTATGTACATATCAGGATGACATCGCAAGCTATGCAATGTCGCCCGCGCGGGGACCCGACATCGGCAAGTGCATACACACTTGCCGATGTTATTATTATTACATTTTATTTATAGGACGCCACAAGTGTTTCGCAGCGCCGGACAAAGGACAGTACAGGGAGACAGAACTTAGCATAACAGTAAATAAATAACAAAAATAGAGTACAATTAACAGAGCGCACCACAATTCCCACAATTCTCATACATAATACAGCTACGATGTAAGTAGCGAGGGAGTAATCATCGTACTACTTGGGGCTGACGGCCATAGATAGAGAGGAGCCTTTACCAGCAGGAGAAAAAGCGGGTATAGATGGTCGCTGAGTGAAATGAGTCTAGAAGAGGGCTTAGACAACAAGAGGAAAGAGGGCCCTGCTCTGAAGAGCTAACAATCTAGTGGGGAGGGGTGACAGACAGATGACATGAGGTGCAAGCAAGCAGGAGGAAGCCTGATGGCAGTATGCAAGCAAAGCTGAGATGTTCAAGGCATGAGGCAGGGGGATGGAGGAGCAGCCTCAGGACTAGGTTATGCATCGGAAGGGTATGCTTTGATGAATAGGTGGGTTTTCAGTGCCCGTTTGAAGCTTTGTAAGGTCGGGGAGAGTCTTATGGAGCAGGGGAGCGCGTTCCACTGAAGGGGTGCAGCACGGGCAAAATCCTGAACTTGTGCATGGGAAGCAGTGACCAAGGTGCGATTAACGCCGGCAGGAGGGGTCATGCTGCATTCGGCGGCATGTCCCTCGTAAGCAACATTGCACATCGGACCTGCATGTACGTCTGACGTGTGATGCAGCATATGACCCGCGGGAGCACACATCGTACAGAATATCGAGGGTACACACTTTACCATATAAAACACTGGATCAATCCCGCACTAGTATCCAAAGAGCTAATTCAATAAATGAATTCTCGAATTGTCATAGTTTCCTATTCTTTGTGCACCTTATTGTCTTTAATAATACTTTGATTGTTATTTGTACTTTCATTATAGGTGCCACCACAATACTTGAGGTGTAAGACCAACAATTGTAAACAAAGAAGAAAGAGAGAAGCATCTTTTAGGGGTGCACACTGGAACTGGAAGTATTGAAACGACTTGCTTTTATTGGTATACGTTAAAATGATTTTAAAATAAGTGGTGAAATATTAAAAATTATGTGGTAGAAAATGTGATAATAAAACTAAGATTTCCAGCCAGTGCTCTATATTGTGAGACTATTTATTTTCATAAGGGGCTAAATTGCCTGTATTGTCTGTGGCCCAAAGAACACAACTCAAATACGTCTCTTGGCGCTGATACCATATTCTATTAAGTGATAAAATATGCACTCTGTAGCCCTTTACATAGTGCGCTGGCGTGGTGGGCGCACTGTGCATGAGCAGCCAGTGAGATTCAAACGGCGCTACCTGACTGACAGGCAGAGGCGGTCACGGGGTTGGAGGGGGCATGCCAATGGCGTTAGAATACCATTGGTGGGGCACGGTCCGGACAACGCGGGTGTGTCCGGACCGTTGCGGGGGCGGGCCGCGGCAGCTGCGTGACGTCGGGTAGCCGCCTGCCAGCACAGCTAGGCTGCGCAGGTAGGGAGCTACTTTCCAGGTGCAAAAGCATCACTGCCGTGCTATACTTTCGCACCTGTGCGGGGGGGGGGGGGCACGGCCTGACATGGGGCACGGACTAGCCCTGTGCTGGGCATCTCCCCACGTGTCAGAGAAACTGATCGTAGATGTGCTAAATTTAGCACAGCTACGATCAGCTCTGAATCCCCCCTGTGTCTTATTTTGTTATTTTTGTATCCTCCCAGAGGTGTAGCTAGGCGCCATGGTGCCCGGAGCAAGGTATGTTTTGGAGCCCCCATCCCCTGTACTGAATTGGAGGCCTAGCCAACATAAGATGGCATGTTACTTTAAAAAACAAACAAACAATATTTAAAAATCCTAAATTGGTGTCAGGGCCGGTTCTGGACCTTGTGGAGCTCAGGGAGAAAGTTTTCTTTGGGTGCCCCCATGTTTACAATAGGGTCAGTGCGTGCCGAAGGCTTGATACAACAATATAGGGGATGGGCAGCACTGATGGTGTAATGGTTAGCATTACTGCCTCACAGCACTGAGGTCATGGGTACGATTCTCACCATGGCCCTAAATGTGTGGAGTTCGTATATTCTCCCCGTGCTTGCGTGGGTTTCCTCCGGGTGCTCCGGATTCCTCCCACAATCCAAAAATATACTGGTAGGTTAAATGGCTCCCAACAAAAATTAACCATAGTGTGTGTGTGTGTGTGTGTGTGTGTGTGTGTGTGTGTGTGTGTGTGTGTGTGTGTGTGTTGTAAGGAATATAATTTATACGCTCCCATGGGGCAGGGACTGATGTGAATGGTGAAATATTCTTTGTAGAGCGCTGCGGAATATGTGTGCGCTATATAAATAACTGGGAATAATAAATAAATAATAAATAAATAAATAATTTCTTCATTGGAAAGGTGTGTGGCCACAGAATAATACCAATTCACATTACACTGCACAGTAATGTCCATTATTCACATAACACCACACAGTAGAGCCCCTTATACACGTTATGCCACACAGTAAATCCCCTATACTCATTACACTATGGTTGAGCCCAATATATACATTATACCATGGTAGAGTCGCTATGGAAGTAGCTGTATTTAACTATTTACTTGTTTAATTCAAATAAATTAAAAACACTGTATATGCCCCGACTGACCTTACCTGACATCCCCCCTAATCCTCAATGAAAATAATGCACCAAAATAATACCCTGGATTTGCCATACTGGACCTGATAATACCACTATGCTTTAATGAAAATAATGTCCCAGAATTGCCCGAGGGGCAGAGAGACCTGTGCCACAGCAGCCTGAGGGGTACAGAGAGCTGCACTGCAGCAGCCTGAGGGGCAGAGAGAGGTGCTGCAGCTTCTAATGCAGAGAGATGTGCTGCAGCAGCAGCTGGGGCAGAGAGATGTGCTGCAGTATCAATGTAGAGAGAAGTGCTACAGCAGCCAGGGCAGAGAGAGGTTCTGCAGAATCCAGGGCAGAAAGAGGTGCTGCAGCAGCTAGGGCAGAGAGAGCTGCTGCAGAATCTGAAGTAGAGACATGTTCTGCAGCTTTCAGGAATGAGAGAGGTGCTGCAGCAGCAGGGGCAGAGAGTGGTGCTGCAGAATCTGAAGTAGAGACATGTTCTGCAGCTTTCAGGAATGAGAGAGGTGCTGCAGCAGCAGGGGCAGAGAGTGGTGCTGCAGAATCTGAAGTAGAGACATGTTCTGCAGCTTTCAGGAATGAGAGAGGTGCTGCAGCAGCAGGGGCAGAGAGTGGTGCTGCAGGACAGAAGTAACTCTGCTGCACAGCTACAAGCAGACAGTGGGGGGTCATTCCGAGTTGATCGCTCGCTGACATTTTTCGCAGCGCAGCGATCAGGTCACTACTGCGCATGCGTATGCACGTCGTACAGGTACAAAGCGGATCGTTGCTGGGCGATGGATTGAACGAAGAATACATTCGCACAGCCGATCGCAAGGAGATTGACATGAACAGCGCGTTTGTGGGTGGCAACTGACCGTTTCTGGGAGTGGTAGGGAAAACGCAAGCGTGTCCAGGCGTTTGCAGGGTGAGTGTCTGACGTCAATTCCGGGACCAGACAGGATGAAGTGATCGCAAGGACTGAGTAAGTCCAGAGTGTTAAGTTCGTTTAACTTACAGGAAGAAAAAGCAATACCTTAAATACAAAAATGTTCAGGCTGCTGTGACCGCTAAGCGTGTGTGTGAAACCCCTATGAAAGGCGTACACGTTTCGCAAGCACGCCGTCACGCTGTAAGCACAAAGTAGCTACACGTGCGGCGGAATACACTTTATAACCCCTAACAGGAAAGGAATGCGACACTAATTGTATATGTAATGTTGTGGTCCAACGCAGCAACAAATATTTACTTAAAAGGGGTACAACAGAAGTACAATAATACAAGAGAAAAAGCTACAACCAATGATACATACGTTTGTTCGCCTGCGCCACCCGGATCCGGTCCTCAGTCAATCCGGAAAGATGACCTTCAGAGAATAGACAGAGACCGGCCAGGAGGCTTGGCTTTTATACAATGGTCCAAAGCATGAAACAAAGGAAACTGTAATCTCTTCATCCATAGGTCAAAGGGCTGGTCATTTACAGTACATGAGGGGTCATAGGTTGGTTTGAATAGGTGGGCGATGC